>NC_060129.1:140430026-140731474 GCF_021461395.2 Schistocerca americana
GAGAACACATCCAGGTTTGGTCTCTTGTTGCTGTATGACGTACGCGGATTGCGCCTTTACTAGATCGAATTTTCTTGAGAATTTCCTCGAGCTACGTTTACTTCTACACGATTTCCCTGGAGTGTTAGGCAGAGAAGTCGTACAAACACTTCTAGATTATTTCTCTACCGCTCAACTCTCGAATAATAAGGGGGAGAACGAGCACCTAAATCATTACGTGCGTGCTGTGACTTCTCTTATTTCAATACGACGCTCGTTTGTCCTCCGCACTCGTCGGAGAGAGTTGGTGACAGAGATTTCTTGAAAAGATCTCGCCGCAACAAAACTCGCCTTGTTTTAGTGACTGCCACACCAATTCGCGTATCGTGACAGGCTGTTCCCAATTTCACGCTTGTACAAAACATTTGTGCGTAGAATGCAAGAGCTGACAGGTGCTAGAATTATCGCACAATCAGCTTAACAGATCGTGCATCTAAGTTGCTGACAAGATTAATATACAGAAGAATGGAAAAGAAAATTGAAACTGTGTTACATGATGATCAGTTTGGCTTTAGCAAAGGTAAAGGCACGAGAGAGGCAATTCTGAAATTGCGGTTGATAATGGAAGCAAGACTAAAGAAAAATCAAGACACGTTCATAGGATTTGTCGACTTGGAAAGGGCGTTCGACAATGTAAAATGGTGCAAGATGTTCGAAATTCTGAGAAAAATAGGGGTGAGCTACAGGGAGAGGCGAGTAATATACAATATGTACCAGAGCCAAGAGGGAATGAAAAGAGTGGACGACCAAGAACGAAGTGCTCGGATTAAAAAGGGTGTAAAACAAGGATGTAACCTTTCGCCTCTGCTGTTCAATCTGTGCATCGAAGAAGCTATGATGGAAATAAAAGAAAGGTTCAGGAAGGAAATTAAAATTCAAGGTGGAAAGGTATCAATGATACGATTCGCTGAATACATTGCTATCCTGTGTGAATATGAAGAAGAATTACATGATCTGCTGAGTGGAATGAACCGTGTAATGAGTACAGAATATGAATTGGGAGTAAATTGAAGAAAGACGAAAGTAATGAGAACAGCGAGAAACTTAACATCAGGATTGATGGTCAAGTAGTAGATGAAGTTAAGGAATTCTACTACAGAGGCAGCAAAATAATGATGGACGGAGCAAGGAGGACATCAAAAGCAAGCAATGGCAAAAGGGCATTCCTGACCAAGAGAAGTCTACCAGTGTTAGATATAAGCCTTAATTTGAGGAAGAAATTTTTTGAGAATATACGGTTGGAGCGCACAGCTGTATGGTAGTGAAACAGGGACTGAGGGAAAACCGAAACAGAAGAGAATCAAAGTATTTGAGATGTGGTGCTGGAGACGAATGTTGAAAATTATGTAGACTGATAAGGTAAGGAATGAGGAGGTTCAGCGCAGTATCGGAGAGGAAAGGGGTGCATGGAAAACAAAAAAAAAAAGGATATGTGAAAAATTAGCTGCCACTCTTTGAACATTTTCGGCGTCGTCCGTCAGTTCTATCTGGTGAGGATCCCACAACGCGGAGCAGTACTCTAGAAGAGGTCGGACAAACATAATCTAGACAGTGTCTTTAATATATTTTTTGCATCTTCTAAGTGTTCTGCCAATAAAGCGCAGTGTTTGGTTGTTTGGTTCGCCTTCCACACAAGCGAGCTCGGGTGGCCGTGCACGTTAAAGCACCGCTTCCGGGACGGGGAGGCGCGCCGATCACGGTTCGAATCCTCGCGGCGGGAGTAAATCTCTGGTGACGGTGAAGCCACGATTGTGGCTTTGACCTGTCCGACGTCCGCATAATACAAATGCGAGAGAGAGAGGGAGAGGGAGAGGGAGGGATTTGAAGGAATTAACATCATCGGCCTTTGTGCTACGCATTACCATTGTGGCCCGATCATTCGAGTCATCGGACAATGGCAATTGTTCTGATACTTTACCACATGGAACGCACTTTGCGGTTTGCAGTGTAATTTTCCTTTAATATGCACTTGACAATTACCAAAAACATCGAAACCCTTTTAGCTCCAGTGCAGTAAAGGAGTTTCGTGTATACGGCTTGTGTTGTTTTTCCAGAATGTGTTTCAGGAATTTTACCAGTATACCGCAAGTTGTTGAAAGAATCGAACCGCCAGGAACGAAACAGCTTCATATTACTGACCACTTGACAAATGAGTTATTGTGTTTGACGTTAAGAACCTGGAATCTGATTTCGCAGGGCAGAGCGGACCAGGTTATGGTTGTGGAGGGGGGTGTAATCAGTTACTGTTAATTGCTCAAAACACACAAACTTTTATTTTCCTAACAACCACTTAATTACACATTGCCTTAAAAGAATATACGCGGCTGAAGGCCTTACTTAAAAACAATTTCACGCAAATACTCGGCTGAAGGCCACACACAAGACATTGAACAACTCAGGGCTTAGACCTGGATAACAAGAATTTCAGATAGAACAAACTTTCAAAATTTTAGTTATTAAACGAATCAATGTTCAAATAATTTAAGTCAGCTGAAGGCCTTATTTTAAAATTAAAATAAACTACTTCAATAAAATTCTTCAGGGTATCAGACCGCATCGTCATAATTTAACGTAAGGCCCTGATGAAGGCTAGCTGCAACGCTGGCCGAAACGTTGGCGCATTTTAAAATTATGACGATGCGGTCTGATACCCTGAAGAATTTTATTGAAGAAGACAACGGCCGCGGAAGCCTACGCTTACATAAAACAAACTAAATAAATAGATGGCTGAAGGCCTCGCACAGTGCATAAGGCTAAAATGAAACTCACAATTTAAAACCAACGGAACAGTGGTGTTCAGAAGTGTTCAAAGGGTCAGCCTGAGGTGGTAGCTCTAATATAAGGTGAGATGAGACAGACAGCCAAGAGTAAGGTTAAACAATCGGATGGCAACCCGACCCAGGGACTGCTGAAGGACCGACCAACGACCTAATCTCCATTCTGGAAACATCCCCCAGGCTGTGGCTAAGCCATGTCTCCGCAATATCCTTTCTTCCAGGAATACTAGTTCTGCAAGGTTCGCAGGAGAGCTTCTGTAAAGTTTGGAAGGTAGGAGGCGAGGTACTGGCAGAAGTAAAGCTGTGAGGATGGGGCGTGAGTCGTGCTTCGGTAGCTCAGATGGTAGAGCATTTGCCCGCGAAAGGCAAAGGTCCCGAGTTCGAGTCTCGGTCGGGCACACAGTTTTAATCTGCCAGGAAGTTTGAACAACCTCATCTAGTCCCTTCCGCACGACCGATGGTACGACAACCGAAAATATCAGCTGAGGACAAAGATACCAGCATCACTACGTCTTCAAAATTGGTTCCTTCTCTAGATCCTCGCACAAACGAAAAAATGGCTGACATCGAAATAAGTGTCCAAGGAATAGAAAAGCAACTGGAATCACTCAACAGCGGAAAGTCCACTGGACCTGACGGGATACCAATTTGATTCTACACAGAGTACGCGAAAGAACTTGCCCTTCTTCTAACAGCCGTGTACCGCACGTCTCTAGAGCAACGGACGGTTCCAAATGATTGCAAAAGAGCACAGGTAGTCCCAGTCTTCAAGAAGGGTCGTCGAGCAGATGCGCAAAACTATAGACCTATATCTATGACGTCGATCTGTTGTAGAATTTTAGAACATGTTTTCTGCTCGAGTATCATGTCGTTTTTGGAAACCCAGAATCTACTAAGTAGGAATCAACATGGATTCCGGAAACAGCGATCGTGTGAGACCCAACTCGCTTTATTTGTTCATGAGACCCAGAAAATATTAGATACAGGCTCCCAGGTAGATGCTATTTTTCTTGACTTCCGGAAGGCGTTCGATACAGTTCCGCACTGTCGCCTGATAAACAAAGTAAGAGCTTACGGAATATCAGACCAGCTGTGTCGCTGGATTGAAGAGTCTTTAGCAAACAGAACACAGCATGTTGTTATCAATGGAGAGACGTCTACAGACGTTAAAGTAACCTCTGGCGTGCCACAGGGGAGTGTTACGGGACCATTGCTTTTCACATTACATATAAATGACCTAGTAGATAGTGTCGGAAGTTCCATGCGGCTTTTCGCGGATGATGCTGTAGTATACAGAGAAGTTGCAGCATTAGAAAATTGTAGCGAAATGCAGGAAGATCTGCAGCGGATAGGCACATGGTGCAGGGAGTGGCAACTGTCCCTTAACATAGACAAATGTAATGTATTGCGAATACACAGAAAGAAGGATCCCTTATTGTATGATTATATGATAGCGGAACAAACACTGGTAGCAGTTACTTCTGTAAAATATCTGGGAGTATGCGTGCGGAACGAAGTGGAATGATCATATAAAATTAATTGCTGGTAACGCGGGTGCCAGGTTGAGATTCATTGGGAGAGTGCTCAGGAAATGTAGTCCATCAACAAAGGAGGTGGCTTACAAAACACTCGTTCGACCTATACTTGAGTATTGCTCATCAGTGTGGGATCCGTACCAGATCGGGTTGACAGAGGAGATAGAGAAGATGCAAAGAAGAGCGGCGCGTTTCGTCACAGGGTTATTTGGTAAGCGTGATAGCGTTACGGAGATGTTTAATAAACTGAAGTGGCAGACTCTGCAAGAGAGGCGCTCTGCATCGCGGTGTAGCCTGCTGTCCAGGTTTCGAGAGGGTGCGTTTCTGGATGAGGTATCGAATATATTGCGTCCCCCTACTTATAGCTCTCGAGCAGATCACGAATGTAAAATTAGAGAGATTAGAGCGCGCACGGAGGCTTTCCGGCAGTCGTTCTTCCCGCGAACCATACGCGAGTGGAACAGGAAAGGGAGGTAATGACAGTGCCACGTAAAGTGCCCTCCGCCACACACCGTTGGGTGGCTTGCGGAGTATAAATGTAGATGTAGATGTAGATGTAGGTGTCTAAAAACAGCCAAGGCACAATAACCACTCTCAATAAAAAAATATGAACAAACAACTGAAAGGCAGTTGAGCTACACGCCGTGCCGGAAAGAATCAATACGGCGAGGAAAAACACACTGCTGGGAAACTACGCTAACGACCAGGGCAGGTAACTGATGCGTTATCGGCCACAAGGCAGAAAAGACCGCTGGTGCACTTCACTGATGAGTAACAACCGATTAGTAGTTAAAGACCATACAGGAAGAGGGCTGCAAAATTTCGCCGACTCCAACACACGTTCCTGCTAGCCAGAACAGCCCAGGAAGCAACAACCGACCAGCAGCTGAGGTTTCATAACAGGCTAACTGATCACTCAACTTCAGTGTCCAGGTTCGCTGGGCAACAAACTTTGTCGCTCTCGCAGCTGGCGCCTCACAACCCGACCGCGCGTCCACACCGCCAGCGGTCCCGGCCTGACCTCGCACCGCAGGGACTTCCTCGCTGCTCCGTCCCAACTGACCGAGTCCGCAGCTCGTGGTCGTGCGGTAGCGTTCTCGCTTCCCACGCCCGGGTTCCCGGGTTCGATTCCCGGCGGGGTCAGGGATTTTCCCTGCCTCGTGATGACTGGGTGTTGTGTGGTGTCCTTAGGTTAGTTAGGTTTAAGTAGTTCTAAGTTCTAGGGGACTGATGACCTCAGATGTTAAGTCCCATAGTGCTCAGAGCCATTTGAACCATTTTTGAACCAACTGACCGACTCTGTCCGGCTCGCAGACAGCTCAAACACACAAGCTACACACGGCTCTGCGAAAGACTTCCACAAATAGCTCGAACAGTACTAAACCCAGTCACTGTGCAACAACTAGGAGGAATCACAAGTCGAACACACACAGAGAACCCGGAAGCGGTCGGCGACCAAATACACGTCGTCCGATGGGACGACTGACCGAACGACTATCCAAGGTCTGAAGTCGTGTGTGCCGCCAACACTCGGCCGAGTCGTGGCTGTCCGGACCTGACTGGTGCTCCATTCGCTACTGAACCCCCGACACACGACGACCTGGAAATACTAGCGGTCTCTCCAAAGATAGTACGACAGTGCTCTTATCGATAAGCGCTGCTGCAGCCACTCACGGACAGGCAAGCCAGCAACTTGTGGCGCCAGTAAATCGAATAAGAAGCGAGACGGGAGTACCGCCAAGAAAAGATAACGGCACGAACACGAGCCGCACGCGGCTCAACTACAACCACGGTTGGTGTGTGTTCAGGATACTGTGACCAGTGTGACCCACGTGAATGACATCGCGCCACCTGCAGCCATACCCTTTCTGCACAACACTCCAGACGCCATTTTTCAGCAAGATAATGCACGACCACATGTTTCTGCACGGACACGTGCCTTCCTCGTGTCACAGGATGTCAGACTTTTGCCAACGAGAGTTGTCGCCAATCGAAAATGTGTGGGATATGGCGAAGCGACGGATGTAGCGCTGTGACCCAATGCCAACCACCACAGAAGAACTTCGGAACCAGGTGAATGTAGCATGGATGGCTGTACCACAGGACACTATTCGCGCCTCATATAACGTGTCGATGCCATCACGTATACCGAGCGAGATGGCGCAGTGGTTAGCACACTGGACTCGGATTCGGGAGGACGACGGTTCAATCCCGTCTCCAGCCATCCTGATCTAGGTTTTCCGTGATTTCCCTAAATCGTTTCAGGCAAATGCCGGGATGGTTCCTTTGAAAGGGCACGGCCGATTTCCTTCCCCATCCTTCCCTAACCCGAGCTTGCGCTCCGTCTGTAATGACCTCGTTGTCGACGGGACGTTAAACAACACTAACCTAACCTAACCCTAACCATCACGTATGGAACAGATATATCCAAAGACAATTTACAACCACAAACATTAAAATTTACATTTTAACCGCCTTTTAAAGTAAATCTTCTTTTCTGTAATTGTAAATTATTTTTGGATACACTGTACCATGGGCTGCTGTGCAGTCAGTTTAATGTCTTCATTTACTACTGTACTTTAAACGTAAGTGTAAATACTATAGTATAGGCAGTTTAATCATTACAGGTGTCAGCCAGCTTTAAACGCAATCTGTAAAGCTTTCAGCCAACATTAAACGTAAGTCACCATATTGGAAACAGAATATGTACTTTACGGAACGTCAATGTAAGTTTTGCGTATTATCTCAATTTGTATGTTTTGCAGCGTATATCCTGATGGTGCTCTTGTTCATTTGAAGATCGAAACCAATAAATAAAAAGTACAAAGTGCGATTTGTGGCTGTTTTCAACAACCTATTTTTAACACTCGCTCGCCTTAAAGGCAACGCCTGCTCTTCCTAAGCCTAGGTTTGATTAAATAAGTTTGATACAGAAAAATGTGTACTTTTACGTAAGTCATAAAACGTTAAGAATATTTAGCACGCACGGTCAGTTAAACATAATCTCTGGCAACTAGAACAAGACAGAAGAAAGCGTGCCTGGCGCGAGGTACTGCATCGACTGCATAACATGGGATCAACTGTTTAAAGCGAATAAAAGTTTGAGATTTCAAATCTTTCGCGGACCATATTTCAGCTCTTGCGGATTACCGCCAGGGAAACGATGTATTAAGGAATGTGATTTTCACTCTGCAGTGGAGTGTGCGCTGATATGAAACTTCCTGGCAGATTAAAACTGTGTGCTGGACCGAGACTCAAACTCGGGACCTTTACCGTTCGCGGGGAAGTGCTCTACCATCTGAGCTACCCAACCACGACTCACGACCCGTCCTCACAGCTTCAATTCAGCCATTACCTCGTCTCCTACCTTCCAAACTTTACAGGAGCTCTCCTGCGAACCTTGCAGAACTAACACCCCCGGAAGAAAGGATATTGCGGAGACATGGCTTGCCCGCGAAAGGCAAAGGCCCCGAGTTCGAGTCTCGGTCCGACACACAGTTTTAATCTGCCAGGAAGTTTCATAATTTAATAAAGGATCAACTTTTTTCTGTTCATCGTTTTGTTCTGTGTGCGTGTGAGGAAAGGGGGAAGGGGAGGGGCGGAACGTGTTAGCGAGAAAAAGTTTCGTGTTGTTGTTGTTGTTGTTGTTATGGTCCTCAGTCCGAAGAGAGGTTTGATGCTATGATGCAGCTCTCCATTCTAGAATATCTGCTGCAACCTACACCCTTCTGAATCTGCATGCTGCATTCATCTCTTGGTCTCTCTCTACGAATTTTACCTTCCAAGCCTCCGTCCAGTACTAAATTGGTGATCCCTTGATGATGCCTCAGAATGTGTCATATCAACCGATCTGTTCTTTTGGTCAAACTGTGCCACAAATTTTTTAGCACCCAAATTTTATTCAGTACTTCCTCATTAGTTACATGATCTACCCATCTAATCTTCTGTAGCACGACATTTCAAAAGCTTCTATTCTCTTCTTGTCTAAACTGTTTATTGTAGATGTTTCACTTCCTTGCAGGGTTACACTCCAGACACACACCTTCACAAAACACTTCCTAACAGTTAAGTGTATATTTGGTCTTCTTCAGAAAGGCGTTTCTTGCCATTGCTACTCTACATTTTATATCCTCTCTACTTCGGCCGTCATTGGTTATTTTGCTGCCTAAATAGCAAAACTCGTCAACTAATTTTAGTGTCTCGTTTCCCAGTCTAATTCCTTCAGCATCACCTGAATTAATTCGTATACTTTCCATTATCCATGTTTTAGTTTTCTAGATGTTCACCTTGTGTCGTCCTTGCAGGACACTCTCCATTCCATTCTTCCAGTTCCTTTGCTGTCTCTGACAGAATAACAGTGCCGTCGACAAACCTCAACGTTTTTATTTCTTCTTCGTGAACTTTAAATCCTACTCGAAATTTTTATTTCGTTTCCTTTATTGCATGTTCGTTATACATACTGAATAGCATCGGGGATAGGCTGCAACACTGCCTCACTCCGTTTTCAACCACTGCCTCCTTCTCATACCCATCGTCTCTTGTAACTGCCATCTGGTTTCTGCTCCAATTGTAAATAGTCCTTCGCTCCCTGTGTTTTACCTTTGCTACCTTCAGAATTTCAAAGAGAATACTCCAGTCAACATCGTCAAAAGCTTTTTGTAAGTCCAAAAACACTATAAACGTAGGTCTGCCTTTCGTTAACGTATTTCCTAAGATAAGTCGCAGGCTCATTAACGTATTCCCTAAGATAAGTCATAGGCTCAGAATTACTTCGCGTGTTCCTACATTTATCCGGAAACCAAACCGATCTTCCCCGATGTTGCCTTCCACCAGTGTTTCCATTCGTCTGTCAAGAGTTCGTGTTCGTATTTTGCAACCATGACTTATGAAGCTGATAGTTAGATAATTTTCACACCTGTCAGCAACTGCTCTCTTTTGAATTGGAATTACTACATCCTTTTTGAAGTCCGAAGGTATTCCGCTTGTCTCATACATCATGCACACCAGGTGGAAGAATTTTGTCATGCCTGTTGAAACGTCCCCTTAGAAAAATTTATAAATGACAGTGCTGGAAAACTTCTACGTTATTTGATTTTCAAACAGCTGAGCAGAACTGAACGTACTCAGACATTTCTCTCTTTACTTATTCTGATCAACACTAAACTGACACACAATATTTTTTTTAGCGCAACGCATCTGACTTTCAATAATCCCTACAAAAGAATGGCCCTGACTAACAATAACCTATACCTTTCATGAATCGCTTACCTCACAAAAATCTTCGTTACTCAAACTACTGCAATACACCGAGCGCCAATACTGCCAGCTAAGTAAAAGATTCTAACTACGGAAGGCACTAGCTACTGATAGGCATAGTTAGCAAATGAAAGATTTTGATAGAGAACAAACAATGTATTTACCTTAATAGTGTTCAAAAGTCATAATATATGTTTCAGTTCATGACATCCAGCCTTAGAAATTTCCTTTTTCTGAAGGACACATGTCCAGATCGTCCGCTCTCAAAACTCCGCGATTTCTCTCCCCACATCCACCACTGCTGGCGGCTCACCTCCAACTGCGCAACGCTACGCGCTGTTAACATCCAGCTGCCCAACACTACAATAGAGAATATTCCAACAATGCAAACCAGCCACAGACTGCACACAGCACAATCAGTGATTTTCATTCAGAGCGCTACGTGGCGTTACCAATATAAAAACCTAAACAGCCTACTTACACTATCTCTCCCAAGGCTGTCAGTAGTTCTGAAGGAATATCATCTACCCCAGGGCCTTGTTTAGATTTAAATCTCTCAGTGCTCTGTCACATTCTTCACGCAATATCGTATCTCCCATCTCATTTTCATCTACGTCCACTTCCATTTCCATAACATTGCCCTCAAATTCATCTCCCTTGTATTGACCCTCTATATACTCATTCCACCTTTCAGCTTTCCCTTCTTTGCTTACGACTGGTTTACCATCTGACCTGATATTCACACGGCAGCTTCTCCTTTCCTCAAAAGCCTCTTTAATTTTCTTGTAGGCAGTATGTTTCCCTACTGAAATATGCTTCTAAATCCTTACATTTGTTCTCTCGACAGCAATCCTGCTCTTTCCGTCAGTATCATTTTTTTAAAAGTTTCTGCTCCATTTGCTGCAATTTTTAATTTCTTTCTTTCACCTATTAAATTCAATATCTCTTGTGTAAGTCAAGGATTACCACTAGACCTTATATTTTACGCACTTGATCCTCTGCTGCCTTCACTATTTCATATCTCTTAAAACTACTCATTCGTCTTGTATTGTATTCGTTTCCCCTGTTCTTGGCAACCGTTGCCTCATCCTCTCTTGAAGCTCTCTACAACCTCTGGTACTTTCACCTTATCCAGGTCTCATCTCCTTAATTTCCCATGTTTTTGCAGTTTCTGCAGTTTTAATCTACAGTTCATAACTAATAAATTGCAGTCAGTCCAAGACTGCACCTGAAAATGTCTTACAATGAACACTCTGGTTCCTAAATTTCTGTGTAACCATTACATGACCAGTCTGAAGCCTTCCAATGTCTCCAGGTCTCTCTGACATTTACAGCCTTTTTGTATGAGTCTTCTTTTGAGTCATCAGTCTTCTGACTGGTTTGATGTGACCTGCCACGATTTCCTCTCATGCGACAACCTCTGCTTCTCAGAATAGCACTTGCGACCTACGTTCTCAATTATTTGCTGGGTGTATTTCAATATCTGTGTTGCTCTACAGTTTTTGCCTTCTACAGCTGCCTTTAGTACCATGGAAGTCGTTCCCTGGGTCAGAAGCGCGTGGTCTCGCGGTTGCTTTCTCGCTTCCAGAGCACGGAGTCCCGGGTTCGATTCCCGGCGAGGTCAGTGATTTTCACCTACCTCGAGATGACTGGGTGTTTGTGTTGTCATCATCATTCCTGAAAGTGGCGAGATTGGACTGAGCAAAGGTTGAGACTTTGTATGGGCGCTGATAACCGCGCAGTTGAGCGCTCCACAAACCAAACATCATCATCATCATCATCATCGTTCCCTGATGTCTTAACATATGTCCTATTATCCTGTCGCTTATTCTTGTCAGTGTTTTCTACGTATTTCTTTTCTGGCCGATTCTCCGAAGAACCTCCTCATTTTATAGCTTATCAGTTCACCCAATTATAAACATTCTACTGTAGGACCATATCTCAAATGCTTCGATTCCCTTCTGTTCCGCTTTTCCCACAGTCTTTCGTTACCATACAATGCTGTGCATAGATTCTCAGATTTTTTTTCCTCTAATTAAGGCCTATGTTTGTTCCTAGTAGACTTGTCTTCGCCAGAAATGCCTTTTTTGCCAGTGTTCGTCTCTTTTGATGTCCTCCTTGGTCCGTCCGTCATGGGTTATTTTACTGCCTAGGTAACAGAATTAACTTCATCTACATCGTGGCCATCAATGCTGATGTTAAGTTCCTCGCTATTCTCATTTCTGCTGCTTCTCATTACTTTCCTCTTTCTGCGATTTACTTTCAATTCAAATTCTGTACTCATTAAAATGTTCACTCCATTCAGCAGCCCATGTAATTGTTCTTCGCTTTCACTCAGATGGTATAACCACATGGTAGAGTCGCATGTCCTCGGCAAAAATTAAGGCCGCAGTTACTCCTTGCTTTCAGCCACTCGCAGTACCAGCATAGAAGGCCGTTTTGGTTGACGCTACAAGGCCAGATCAGTCAATCATCCAGACTGTTGCCCCTGGAACTACACTAGTGGCAATTAAAATTGCTACACCAAGAGGAAATGCATATGATAAACGGGTATTCATTGGACAAATATATTATACTAGAACTGACATGTGATTACATTTTCACGCAATTTGGGTGCATCGATAGTGAGAAATCAGTACCCAGAAAAACAACCTCTGGCCGTAATAACGGCCTTGATACGCCTGAGCATTGAGTCAAACAGAGCTTGGATGGCGTTTATAGGTACAGCTGCCCATGCAGCTTCAACACGATACCACAGTTCATCGAGAGTAGTGACTGGCGTATTGTGACGAGCCAGTTGCTCGTCCTCCATTGACCTGACGTTTTCAGTTGGTTAGAGATCTGGAGAATGTGCTGGCCGGGGCAGCAGTCGAATATTTTCTGTATCCAGGAAGGCCCTTACAGGACCTGCAACATGCGATCGTGCATTATCCTGCTGAAATGTAGGGTTTCGCAGGGCTCGAATGAAGGGTAGAGCCACGGGTCGTAACACATTCGAAATGTAACGTCCACTGTTCAAAGTGCTGTCAATGCGAACAAGAGGTGACCGAGATTTGTAAACAATGGCACCCCATACCATCACGCCGGGTGATACGCCAGTATGGCGATGACGGATACACGCTTCCAATGTCCGTTCACTGCGATGTCGCCAAACACGGATGCGACCATCGTGATGCTGTAAACAGAACCTGGATTCATCCGAAAAAGTGACGTATTGCCATTCATGCACCCAGGTTCGTCGTTCAGTACACCATCGCAGGCGCTGCTGTCTGTGATGCAGCGTCAAGGGTAGCCACGGTCTCCGAGCTGATAGTCCGTGCTGCTGCAAACGTCGTCGAACTGTTCGTGCAGATAGTCGTTGTCTTGCAAACGCCCCTTCTGTTGACTCAGGGATCGAGACGTGGCTGCACGATCCGTTACAGCCATGCGGATAAGATGCCTGTCATCTCGACTGCTAGTGATACGAGGCCGTTGGGATCCAGCACGGCGTTCCGTATTACCCTCCTGAACCCACCGATTCCATATTCTGCTAAGAGTCATTGGATCTCGACCAACGCGAGCAGCAATGTCGCGATACGATAAACCGCAATCGCGATTGGCTACAATCCGACCTTTATCAAAGTCGGAAACGTGATGGTACGCATTTCTCCTCCTTACACGAGGCATCACAACAACGTTTCACCAGGCAACGCTGACCAACTGCTGTTTGTGTATGGGAAATCGGTTGGAAACTTTCCTCATGTCAGCACGTTGTAGGTGTCGCCACCGGTGCCGACCTTGTGTGAATGCTCTGCAAAGCTAATCATGTGCATGTCACAGCATCTTCTCCCTGTCGGTTAAATTTCGCGTCTGTAGCACGTCATCTTCGTGGTGTAGCAATTTTAATGGCCAGTAGTGTACTTAAAAGGCTGCTGGCCCTCTTCAGGAACCACACGTTCCTGCGCATTAGTCATTACTTTCGTCTTTCTTCGGTTTACCCTCAGCCCATAGTCTGTACTGATTATACTGTTGAATCCATTTAAGAGGTAATGCAGCTGTTCGTTACCTTCACTGCGGAAAGCAAAGTCATGAACGAATCTTGTCACTGACATCGTTTCATCCCGAATTTTAATCTCACTCTTGAACACTTATTTCAATTCATTTATTACGTCATACTCATGTTTCCCTATAGCTGAAACCTGTTTTCCTCAGAATCTTGCATCATCGGACATTGATGATTCCACGTTCTACTTCAAAATAACATGCGCAATAAAAATCCATGTGTCGTTCTACGTCTACATACTCTGCAAATCACATTTAAGTGCCTGGCAGAGGGTTCATCGAACCACCTTCACAATTCTCTATTATTCCAATCTCGTAAAGTGCGGAAAGAACGAACACCTATATCTTTCCGTACGAGCTCTGATTTCCCTTATTTTATCGTGGTGATCGTTCCTCCCTATGTAGGTCGGTGTCAACAAAATATTTTCGCATTCGGAGGAGAAAGTTGGTGATCGGAACTTCGTGAGAAGATTCCGTCGCAACGAAAAACGCCTTTCTTCTAATGATTTACAGCCCAAATCCTGTATGATTTCAGTCACACTCTCACGCAATTTCGCGATAATACAAAACGTGCTGCCTTTCTTTGAACTTTTTCGATGTACTCCGTCAGTCCTACCTGGTAAGGATCCCAAACCGCGCAGCACTGTTCTAAAAGAGGGCGGACAAGCGTAGTGTAGGCAGTCTCCTTAGTAAGTCTGTTACATTTTCTAAGTGTCCTGCTAATAAAACGCAGCCTTTGGTTAGCCTCCCCCACAACATTTTCTATGTGTTCCTTCCAATTTAAGTTGTTCGTAATTGTAATACGTAGGTATTTAGTTGAATTTACGGCTTTTAGATTAGACTGATTTATCGTGTAACCGAAGTTCAACGAGTTCCTTTTAGTACTCAAGTGGATGATCTCACACTTTTCGTTATTTAGGGTTATTTAGGGTTCTGCTGTAACTGGCACTCTTTTGTATCAGCTTTGTTAAAAATGAGAACAAAACGCTCTCCTTAGATTAAGGTTAATCATTGTGTATTTTGCAACCCCTACACACAACTCTGCGACCGCAACGTAAGCCAGTTGTAAGTTTAATGTTCCAGATCACTAGAACGTAACTAAATTATCACGTAATTAAATGCAAACAGTCTGCCGCTTCGTGACTGCGTGTTTCCCTAGCCTCAGTGTGGCACAACTCGGCGGACACGTTTCCGTGCAATTACGTCGCCGCCGCTCCATTTCGTAATTAACTCAAACACTACACCGACAGAAGCCGTGGTATGGCGATTTGCACATATACAGGCTGCGCTAGCATGGCGTACGCAGGGTATAAAAGGGTACTGCATTGACGGACCTGTCATTCTATATCACCATTTGTGGCCGTCCTATCACTTTAAAGTACCTTGGCGTCACTCTTGTCCGGCGCCTCTCCCGGACCCCCCATTTCTGGACTATCCATGCCAAGGCACGCTCCCGACTCCCTCTCTTCAAGCTCCTTTCTGGCCACACATGGGGTCTGGACCCCTCCACCATCCTCCACACCTACTAATCCCTCATATACCCTATCCTCTGCCACGCTCATCCCACCTGGATCTCCGCCCCTCCTACCTTTTCAAATCCCTTCAAATCCTAGAACGCCATGCGCTCCGCCTCGCCTATCGCATCCACCTCCCATCCCCCACACGGATCCTCTATGACCTCATCCCACACCTCTTCCATTTCCTCGAATGGATACGGATCCTCTACACCTCCCGCAAACTTGATCCCGCTCACCCGCTTTTATCTCCCATCCTCTCCCACCCCCGTCCGCTGCCGCGCCTGCATTCCCACATCCCACCTGCTCTCCATCTCTCCACTCTCCATACCCTCGCCAAAGGTGGGTCCCACCAACTCCCCCTCCCTGATGATGCCCTCCTCCCCTCCATCTACCCCTCCTGCCAACTTTGATCCTCCCCATCCACCCCCTGTGTTTTTTCCCAAGGGCACCCTTTCTCCCTTCCTCCCTCCCTCTTCTCCCCCGGGCCTCCCCTCCCCCCTACCTTCTTTCCTCCCCCTCCCATCTGCTCTGCCACTTGCATCTACACCCTCCCCTCTCCCTCCTTCCCCACCTTTCACCTTTTGGCAGGTCCCCGGACTCGTACACGTAAAGTGAACATTCGCGCACTAGAGATCGTAGCCAGTGTTTTGTGTGTGCCATCGTGTTAGTGATTCCATGTTTCGTCATTTGTGCTCCTTCGTTCACGTGTGCCGTTTCTGTCGTCTCAGTGTCCGAGTGCTGCACATATTTCTTTGGACGCTACACCTGTGAACGAGCTCATGTATTTTAAGTTTGTGTGGCTACTGTTGTCTATCCACCGTGTTGTTTCGTTTTTCGATGTCTTAACTTGTAATAAATGTATTATCTGTGGCCGAAGAGCGGCGTAATATTGCCGCTGCCGGCCTACCTTTGTATAAGGTGTCAAAATAACAATAAAGGAAAACAAACGGAGCTGTCGTTTGTATTTAAATTTAAATGGCTCTGAGCACTATGGGACTCAACTGCTGTGGTCATAAGTCCCCTAGAACTTAGAACTACTTAAACCTAACTAACCTAAGGACAGCACACAACACCCAGCCATCACGAGGCAGAGAAAATCCCTGACCCCGCCGGGAATCGAACCCGGGAACCCGGGCGTGGGAAGCGAGAACGCTACCGCACGACCACGAGATGCGGGCTGTCGTTTGTATTCAGGTGACTCATGCGAAAAGGTTTCCGAAGTGATTATGGCCACACGCCGCGAATTAACAGACTTTGAACGCGGGATGGTGTTTGGAACTAGACCCATGCGACATTCCATTTCGGAGATCCTTAGGGAAATCAATATTCCAAAATTCACAGTGTCAAGAGAGGGCCGGGAATACCAAATTGCAAGCATTGCCTCCCACCACGGACAACGCAGTGGCCGGCGTTCGCATGGAGTCGTCAGTGCTAACAGACAAGCAACACTGCGTGAAATCAATGAAGGACCTACGACGAACGTATCCGTTAGGACAGTACGGCGATTTTTGGCGTTAATTGGCTGTTGCAGCAGACGACAATCAATGCCTTCTCTGCGCGATAGCAATTGAGATACTATCGAAGACAGTGTTGCCAAAGCAGAGTTACTAAACGCAGCCTTCCGAAATGCCTTCACATAAGAAGACGAAGTAACTATTCTAGAATTCGAAAAGATAACAGCTGCCAACATGAGTAACGTAAATATCCTCGGAGTAGTGAAGCAACTTAAATCACTTAATAAAAGCAAGTCTTCTGGTCCAGACTGTGTACCACTTAGGTTCCTTTCGGAGTATGCTGTTGCATTAGCTCCATAATTAACACCGAGCGAGGTTGCGCAGTGGTTAGACACTGGACTCGCATTCGGGAGGACGACGGTTCAATCCCGCGTCCGGCCACCCTGATTTAGGTTATACGTGATTTCCCCAAATCGCTCCAGGCAAATACCGGGATGGTTCCTTTGAAACGGCACCGCCGACTTCCTTCCCCATCCTCCCATAATCCGATGAGACCGATGACCTCGCTGTCTGGTCTCCTTCCCCAAACAACCCAACCCAACCCCCCATAATTAAGTCATATACAACCGTTCGCTCGACAAAAGATCCGTACCTAAAGAGTGGAAAGTTGCACACGTCACACCAATATTCAAGAAAGGTAGTAGCAGTAATCCACAAAACTATAGGCCCATATCGTTCACGTCGATATGCAGCAGGATTTTAGAACATACACTCCTGGAAATTGAAATAAGAACACCGTGAATTCATTGTCCCAGGAAGGGGAAACTTTATTGACACATTCCTGGGGTCAGATACATCACATGATCACACTGACAGAACCACAGGCACATAGACACAGGCAACAGAGCATGCACAATGTCGGCACTAGTACAGTGTATATCCACATTTCGCAGCAATGCAGGCTGCTATTCTCCCATGGAGACGATCGTAGAGATGCTGGATGTAGTCCTGTGGAACGGCTTGCCATGCCATTTCCACCTGGCGCCTCAGTTGGACCAGCGTTCGTGCTGGACGTGCAGACCGCGTGAGACGACGCTTCATCCAGTCCCAAACATGCTCAATGGGGGACAGATCCGGAGATCTTGCTGGCCAGGATAGTTGACTTACACCTTCTAGAGCACGTTGGGTGGCACGGGATACATGCGGACGTGCATTGTCCTGTTGGAACAGCAAGTTCCCTTGCCGGTCTAGGAATGGTAGAACGATGGGTTCGATGACGGTTTGCATGTACCGTGCACTATTCAGTGTCCCCTCGACGATCACCAGTGGTGTACGGCCAGTGTAGGAGATCGCTCCCCACACCATGATGCCGGGTGTTGGCCCTGTGTGCCTCGGTCGTATGCAGTCCTGATTGTGGCGCTCACCTGCACGGCGCCAAACACGCATACGACCATCATTGGCACCAAGGCAGAAGCGACTCTCATCGCTGAAGACGACACGTCTCCATTCGTCCCTCCATTCACGCCTGTCGCGACACCACTGGAGGCGGGCTGCACGATGTTGGGGCGTGAGCGGAAGACGGCCTAACGGTGTGCGGGACCGTAGCCCAGCTTCATGGAGACGGTTGCGAATGGTCCTCGCCGATACCCCAGGAGCAACAGTGTCCCTAATTTGCTGGGAAGTGGCGGTGCGGTCCCCTACGGCACTGCGTAGGATCCTACGGTCTTGGCGTGCATCCGTGCGTCGCTGGGGTCCGGTCCCAGGTCGACGGGCACGTGCACCTTCCGCCGACCACTGGCGACAACATCGATGTACTGTGGAGACCTCACGCCCCACGTGTTGAGCAATTCGGCGGTACGTCCACCCGGCCTCCCGCATGCCCACTATATGCCCTCGCTCAAAGTCCGTCAACTGCACATACGGTTCACGTCCACGCTGTCGCGGCATGCTACCAGTGTTAAAGACTGCGATGGAGCTCCGTATGCCACGGCAAACTGGCTGACACTGACGGCGACGGTGCACAAATGCTGCGCAGCTAGCGCCATTCGACGGCCAACACCGCGGTTCCTGGTGTGTCCGCTGTGCCGTGCGTGTGATCATTGCTTGTACAGCCCTCTCGCAGTGTCCGGAGCAAGTATGGTGGGTCTGACACACCGGTGTCAATGTGTTCTTTTTTCCATTTCCAGGAGTGTATATTGTGTTCGAACATTATGAATTACCTCGAAGAAAACGGTCTATTGATACACAGTCACCATGGGTTTATAAAACATCGTTCTTGTGAAACGCAATTAGCTCTTTATTCACATGAAGTGCTGAGTGCTGTTGACAAGGGATTTCAGATCAATTGCGTATTTCTGGATTTTCGGAAGGCTTTTGCCACTGTACCACACAAGCGGCTCGTAGTGAAATGGCGTACTTATGGAATATCGTCTCAGTTATGTGACTGGATCTGTAATTTCCTGTCAGAGCGGTAATTCGCTGTAATTGACGAAAAGTCATCGAGTAAAACAGAAGTGATTTCTGGCGTATCCTAAGGTAGTGTTATAGATCCTTTGCTGTTCCTTATCTATACAGGGTGTTACAAAAAGGTACGGCCAAACTTTCAGGAAACATTCCTCACACACAAGTAAAGAAAAGATGTTATGTGGACATGTGTCCGGAAACGCTTAATTTCCATGTTAGAGCTCATTTTAGTTTCGTCAGTGTGTACTCTACTTCCTCGATTCACCCCCAGTTGGCCCAATTGAAGGAAGGTAATGTTGACTTCCGTGCTTGTGTTGACATGCGACTCATTGCTCTACAGTACTAGCATCAAGCACATCAGTACGTAGCATCAACAGGTTAGTGTTCATCACGAACGTGGTTTTGCAGTCAGTGCAATGTTTACAAATGCGGAGTTGGCAGATGCCCATTTGATGTACGGATTAGAATGGGGTAATAGCCGTGGCGCGGTACGTTTGTATCGAGACAGATTTCCAGAACGAAGGTGTCCCGACAGGAAGACGTTCGAAGCAATCGATCGGCGTCTTAGGGAGCACGGAACATTCCAGCCTATGACTCGCGACTGGGGAAGACCTAGAACGACGAGGACACCTGCAATGGACGAGGCAATTCTTCGTGCAGTTGGCGATAACCCTAATGTCAGCGTCAGAGAAGTTGCTGCTGTACAAGGTAACGTTGACCACGTCACTGTATGGAGAGTGGTACGGGAGAACCAGTTGTTTCCGTACGGTGTACATCGTGTGCAGGCAATATCACAGCTGATTGGCCTCCACGGGTACACTTCTGCGAATGGTTCATCCGACAATGTGTCAATCCTCATTTCAGTGCAAATGTTCTCTTTACGGATGAGGCTTCATTCCAACGTGATCAAATTGGGGCTGACGAGAATCCGCACGCAATTGTGCAATCACGTCATCAACACAGATTTTCTGTGAACGTTTGGGCAGGCATTGTTGGTGATGTCTTGATTGGGCCCCATGTTCTTCCACCTACGCTCAATGGTGCACGTTATCACGATTTCATACGGGATACTCTACCTGTGCTGCTAGAACATGTGCCTTTAGAAGTACGACACAACATGTGGTTCATGCACGATAGAGCTCCTGCACATTTCAGTCGAAGTGTTCGTACGCTTATCAACAACAAATTCGGTGACCGATGGATTGGTAGAGGCGGACCAATTCCGTGGCCTCCACGCTCTCCTGACCTCAACCCTCTTGACCTTCATTTATGGGGGCATTTGACAGCTCTTGTCTACGCAACCCCGGTACCAAATGTAGAGACTCTTCGTGCTCGTATTGTGGACGGCTGTGATACAATACGCCATTCTCCAGGGCTGCATCAGCGCATCAGGGATTCCATGCGACGGAGAGTGGATGCATGTATCCTCGCTAACGGAGGACATTTTGAACATTTTGAACATTTCCTGTAACAAAGTGAAGTCACGCTGGTACGTTCTGTTGATGTGTGTTTCCATTCCATGATTAATGTGATTTGAAGAGAAGTAATAAAATGAGCTCTAACATGGAAAGTAAGTGTTTCCGGACACATGTCCACATAACATATTTTCTTTCTTTGTGTGTGGGGAATGTTTCCTGAAAGTTTGGCCGTACCTTTTTGTAACACCCTGTATAAACGATTTGGGAGACAATTTGAACAGCCGTCTTCGGTTGTTTGCAGATGACGCTGTCGTTTATCGACTAATAAAGTCATCAGAAGATCAAAACAAACTACAAAGCGATTTAGAAGAAATATCGGAATGGTGCGAAAAGTCGACCTTAAATAACGAATAGTGTGAGGTCATCCGCATGAGTGCTAAAAGGAACGCGTTAAACTTCGGTTACGCGATAAATCAGTTAATCTAAAAGCCGTAAATTCAGCTAAATACCTAGGTGTTACAATTACGAACAACTTAAATTGGAAGGAACAAACAGAAAATATGTGGTTAAAATAATGGCTCTGAGCACTATGCGTCTCCTAGAACTTAGAACTACTTAAACCTAACTAACCTAAGAACATCACACACATCCATGCCCGAGGCAGGATTCGAACCTGCGACCGTAGCGGTCGCGCGGTTCAAGACTGAAGCGCCTAGAACCGCTCGGCCACAACGGCCGGCAAAATGTGTGGGGAAGGCTAACCAAAGACTGCGTTTCATTGGCAGGACACTGTAACAGACCTAGTATGCGTACACTACGCTTGTCTGTCCTCTTTTAGAATACTGCTGGGCTTCATGCTTACTACCTGAGCCCCCATCGTGCTCTGTTACTCCCTCCTGGGAAGGGGAACGCGTTATGCAGATCTTGGTGCCTCTCGCGCCCATCTACAAAAGGTAAGGATGTTACTATTTTATATTTCTAGTTTTTACTGAGTCTAACGAAGGCGATGTTGGCCTGATATATTCGACGATACCCTTCGGCTACACTGACTAAAGGATTCTTAAGATATACCAAATTGAGGTATTTGCTCTTTCAATAGGTGATCTGTTTATACATGCTTATAGGTTATCCAAGTCTGCACAACGCGACCGCGATTCTTAAATACACTCCTGGAAATGGAAAAAAGAACACATTGACACCGGTGTGTCAGACCCACCATACTTGCTCCGGACACTGCGAGAGGGCTGTACAAGCAATGATCACACGCACGGCACAGCGGACACACCAGGAACCGCGGTGTTGGCCGTCGAATGGCGCTAGCTGCGCGGCATTTGTGCACCGCCGCCGTCAGTGTCAGCCAGTTTGCCGTGGCATACGGAGCTCCATCGCAGTCTTTAACACTGGTAGCATGCCGCGACAGCGTGGACGTGAACCGTATGTGCAGTTGACGGACTTTGAGCGAGGGCGTATAGTGGGCATGCGGGAGGCCGGGTGGACGTACCGCCGAATTGCTCAACACGTGGGGCGTGAGGTCTCCACAGTACATCGATGTTGTCGCCAGTGGTCGGCGGAAGGTGCACGTGCCCGTCGACCTGGGACCGGACCGCAGCGACGCACGGATGCACGCCAAGACCGTAGGATCCTACGCAGTGCCGTAGGGGACCGCACCGCCACTTCCCAGCAAATTAGGGACACTGTTGCTCCTGGGGTATCGGCGAGGACCATTCGCAACCGTCTCCATGAAGCTGGGCTACGGTCCCGCACACCGTTAGGCCGTCTTCCGCTCACGCCCCAACATCGTGCAGCCCGCCTCCAGTGGTGTCGCGACAGGCGTGAATGGAGGGACGAATGGAGACGTGTCGTCTTCAGCGATGAGAGTCGCTTCTGCCTTGGTGCCAATGATGGTCGTATGCGTGTTTGGCGCCGTGCAGGTGAGCGCCACAATCAGGACTGCATACGACCGAGGCACACAGGGCCAACACCCGGCATCATGGTGTGGGGAGCGATCTCCTACACTGGCCGTACACCACTGGTGATCGTCGAGGGGACACTGAATAGTGCACGGTACATCCAAACCGTCATCGAACCCATCGTTCTACCATTCCTAGACCGGCAGGGGAACTTGCTGTTCCAACAGGACAATGCACGTCCGCATGTATCCCGTGCCACCCAACGTGCTCTAGAAGGTGTAAGTCAACTACCCTGGCCAGCAAGATCTCCGGATCTGTCCCCCATTGAGCATGTTGGGGACTGTATAAAGCGTCGTCTCACGCGGTCTGCACGTCCAGCACGAACGCTGGTCCAACTGAGGCGCCAGGTGGAAATGGCATGGCAAGCCGTTCCACAGGACTACATCCAGCATCTCTACGATCGTCTCCATGGGAGAATAGCAGCCTGCATTGCTGCGAAAGGTGGATATACACTGTACTAGTGCCGACATTGTGCATGCTCTGTTGCCTGTGTCTATGTGCCTGTGGTTCTGTCAGTGTG
Organism: Schistocerca americana; assembly: GCF_021461395.2. NCBI lineage: Eukaryota > Metazoa > Arthropoda > Insecta > Orthoptera > Acrididae > Schistocerca > Schistocerca americana. The sequence goes on from NC_060129.1 coordinate 140,453,017, forward strand.
ATCATGTGATGTATCTGACCCCAGGAATGTGTCAATAAAGTTTCCCCTTCCTGGGACAATGAATTCACGGTGTTCTTATTTCAATTTCCAGGAGTGTAGATGTATTTGTTCTCTGTTTTCTATTTAGATATTCTTAAGATTCCTAAATATGTCGAAACACGTCGTTGAAAAATAAAAAAAAATTGCAACCAAGACTGTTTTTAACCAATACAATAAAGTATTTTTTATTTATCCGTAACCATTTTCCTCGCAAGAAACATGGATTTCCTTGAATTACACCACTAACTACCAAGAATCAAAACAAATGTTTAAGACAAATTGTACGTAGTTTTTTTATGTAGAATGTGATTCTCCAATAAAAATGGGGGTTCTTATTTCAAATTTTAAAGTTGCGTCCCGCCCCCCCCCCCTCCCCCCAGGCAAATTTTAGCACCAGCAGATGTCCCCCTCGAAAATAATCAACTTTGCATTCTACACATTTTTTCGTGTGAAGCTTATTTTTCGAGTTAATCTGGTTTGTCAACTTAAAACTTTAAATACCAAGATAATGACTCTTTTAAAATGTAATGATGTCATAAAAATAAGCGCATGCACGTAAAAAAGTTTTTAAAGTGTCACCACAGAGAGACATACATTCCATGACAGTAGATGTGTACAATATTATAAGCTGTTGTAATGCGGTTCTAGGCGACCGCTACGGTCGCAGGTTCGAATCCTGCCTCGGGCATGGATGTGTGTGATGTCCTTAGGTTAGTTACGTTTAAGTAGTTCTAAGTTCTAGGGGACTGATGACCTCAGAAGTTCAGTCCCATTAGTGCTCTGGGCCATTTTGTTGTAATGCGATTATTTTTCATTGTTTTTTTCTTATCTTTTTGCATAGTTTGCTTTCTTTGTTTTGCTTGCTTGCACATCCGTGTCCATACTGTTAGAAATAGCGGATGAAAGTAGTGATTACGTTTCTGATTCTCTGGTATTCGCAAAGGACAGCCTAACAGTTATTTATTATTTACGAATTATGGGTTAGCCGAAGGACAATAATTATCAAAGACTTGAAGCCTGTGTTCAAAGAAAATAGATGATTAACTGTTTTATATAATTTCGTTTCAGTAGCATATAGAAACAATCTCCCTAGTGATCAAAAGAAACTCACTGATTAATGACGGGCAGAAGTATTTGCTGAAATACAATCACTGATTGATTAATAATAATAATAATAATAATATAATAATAATAATATAATAATAATAATAATAATAATGCTGAATGGATTGAACTATATGTTCAAAGTAATTACGAGTGCTAAACTTATTTTATTATTGTTCACCTCAACGACTAAATTTAAAAGTGAGATCGCACACGAATCAGCCATAGTATTGAGACTGTTGATGAATCAGAGTTGTTTTTGTGGAGCTCTTGAAGAAATCTGTGGCCTCATTTTATGAAGACATAGAAACATTTTCAGCGCGTAGTAATTAACATAATCTTGTTATATAAAGGTTCAGTACTATTGTATGGGTAAGTATTTTACCATCAAATCGTCGCCATTTTTACCAGACATAGCAATACCGATAATTAAACAGTTTATGTCTCTCCCCTTCGCAGTACCGATACACAACGAAATACGAAACCCGAGCGCAAGCTAAATTGTCTTAATATGCATAAGATTTAGGGAGACGGCATAACATGAAGGGTAGGAAGGACATCAAACCGGTTGAAATACTTATGGATATATCAAGTGCAGACAGCTTCTCCCAGACAATAAAGCCGTACGATCATTTCCGTAGCAAAGAAAGTTGACTTATTTGATAATATATTCTTTCTACACATACACTGAAGTAACAAAAATCATGGCATACCTCCCAATATCGTGTCGGATCTCCTTTTGTCCGAAGTAGAGCACCACCTCGATGTGACAGGGTCTCAACAAGTCGTTGGAAGACCCCAGCAGAAATATTGAACCATGCTGCATCTAGACCGGCCCTTAATTGCGAAAGTCTTGTCGGTGCAGTGTTTTGTGCACGAACTGACCTCTCAGTTACGTCCCATAAATGGTCGACGAGGTTCATGTCGGGCGATCTGTGTGGCCCAATCACTTGCACCACTTGTCCAAGTGTTCAAACCAACCGCGCGGACAATTCTGGCCCGGTGACATGGCACACTGTCGTCCATAAAAATTTCGTCGTTGTTTGGGAACATGAAGTCCATGAAAAGCTGCAAATGGTCTCCAAGTAGACGAACAGACTGCACGAGCCAGATCATTCGATGTAAACACAGGCCACACCATTAAGGAGCCATCACCAGCCTTCACAGTGCCTTGCTGACAACATGTACCCATGGCTCTGTGGCGTCTGGGCCACATTAGAATCCTACCATCAGGCTCTTACCGACAGAAACCGGGGATCATCCGACGAGGCCACGGGGTTTCGGTCCAACCGATATGGTCAGGAGTCCAGGAGAGGCGCTGCGGGTGATGTCGTGCTGTTGGCGAAAGCACTCGCGTCCGTCGTCTACATCTACATCTACATGGATACTCTGCAAATTACATTCAAGTGCCTGGCAGAGGGTTCATCGAACCACCTTCACAATTCTCTATTATTCCTATCTCGTACAGCGCGCGGAAACAATGAAGACTATATCTTTCCGTACGAGCTCTGATTTCCCTTATTTTATCTTTGTGATTGTTCCTCCCTATCTAAGTCGGTGTCAACAAAATATTTTCGCTTTCGGAGGAGAAAGTTGGTGATTGGAATTTCGATAGAATATCTGTCGCTGCGAAAAATGCCTTTCTTTTAATGATGTCCATCCCAAATCCTGTATCTCTCTCCCATATTTCGCGATAATACAAAACGTGCTGCCTTTCTTTCAACAACAGGTGGCGCTGCGACGCGGCAGTGACTAAAAAATGAGAGATCGTAAACTGGATATACATACCCACTAAAACTTTATAAGTACTTATTTACTTCGTAAATTTTGATTCGCTAAAACTAAAACTCTCCCTCTCTCCCCATAGGGTGGGGTTTGAAAGAGAGAAATTAGAGTTTTACAAATGTTGACCCACGAAACAAACCAAACTTATCCGAATCTGCGGAAAAAATTAGTATTTGGGTCAACATTCGTAAAACTCAACGACAGTGCGAATAATTGGGAAGGGTTGATCGAAGTTTGACCGTGGATCTATGGAAAAGCGTTGCGTTGCCAGATGAATCACGTTTCTCGTTACACCAATCAAATGGTCACGTTCAGATACACCGCCATCAAACGGGCGAATGGGTGCACGATAGGTTCACCACATCACGGGGGACATGTTCCTGGGTTTCCACTGGACCTGCGTTAGTAATCAGAGGCAGCATGGCAGCTGTGGGCTTCGTGCACATTGTCGCAGACGACACGCATTTCGATGTCGTCCCTGATGAGGATAAGATATTCCGGCAGTATAGCTGCCCATCTCAAAATACGTGAATCGTGCAACAGTGGTTTGAGGAGCACTCACGTAGGTGCATTGGGTGCCAGATTCGCCTAAACTGAACCCAATGAAACGCATCTGCGACACAATCTGACACCAACTGCACAATGTCAAACCACCTGCCAGTAAAGTTCTGTACGATATTCCAAGATTGCTCAGCCAGTACTGGTTCTCGAAACCTTGTAAGTAGGCATTCTAGGGATAGTTTGTGCCAATCTCCAAGTGCATGCGAGGTCCATTTTCAGCATACTTGTAACACTCCCCGGAGAGTCAACAGACCTGTGACCATTCGTGCTGCCCTTCTCTGTACATGTCCAATCTCCCCTCCTGGTCCTACCTGAAATGGGTTCCACACATTTGGACAATATTCTACGATGATTCAGAAGAGTTTTTTGTAAACAGTCGTCTTCATAAACTCACTGCACCTTCGCAGGTAATGAAGCAAGCCTGCCACCTACATACGAGGTGCATTGCAGATGATATGATGTTCGCTGAATTAAAACGCCAACAGAAAAAAAGGCGCACAGAAAATATGTCGCAAACAGGGGCAATAATTCTCAAAAACATACTGTAACATACAATAAACAAGATTTAAAAAACCACTGATGATGTGATATTTGTCGCCGAAACTAATTTGGCAGAATAAAGAAATAAACGAATAACAAGGTGTTTTGCATCAAGGTGGACTCAATTTCTGATATTGTTGTTTTTCTATGCAAACACGGTCAAATAAAATTATTGCACCAGCGCTAGTCCCTCCGTTTCCTGTTTAACTCGCAAATGCAGTGAGGGAAAAATGGCTGTCTAATTTTTCTGTATCTTGTCATCGCGGCCCTTACACACAATGCATCGTTGGCGGCAGCAGAATCGTTCTGCAGTCAGCTTCAGATGCTTGTCCTCTAAATTTTCTCAATAGAGTTTCGCGAAAACAACGTTACCTTTCCTCCAGGGATTCTCATTTCCTTCCACGGATGATCTCCGTAATTCTTGCGTGATGTTCGAACTTACCGGTAACAAATCTAGCAATCTGCGTCTGAGCTGCTTCCATATCTTCCTTTACTCCGACGTGGTGCGGACCGCAGACAATGGAGCATTAGTCAGGAATGGTTCACGTAAGTGTTTTCTTCGCGTTCTCCTTTCTAGATGAGGCACACTTTCCTGCAATTCTCTCAGTAAACCGAAACCTCCCATTCCACTTCCCTATTACAATTCTGACATGCTCGTTCCATTTCATGTTGCTTTGCAACGTTACGGCCAGATATTTAATAGGCGTAACTGTGACAAGCAGCACACTACTACTGTATTCGAACATCAGAGGCTCTTTTTCCTACTGATCTTCGTTTGCTTATATTTTCTTACTTTCACAGCAGTACTGCGATTCATGACGACAAATAGAAATTCTGTTGAAGTCATTCCCACAGTCACTCAACGACGACGATTTGCCGTACGCTACAGGACCATCAGTAAGAAAATCACAGAATTCAGCCCACCCTGTCCGCCAGATCATTTATGTATACAGAGAACAAAAGCGGTCCTACCACACTTCCCTGGGGAACTCCTGACGATGAACTCGTCTCTGGTGAACACTCGCCATCGAGGACAACATACTGGGTTCTTTTATTTATTTATTTACTTATTTATTGTTCCGTGGGACCAAATTAAGGAGAAGTCTCCATGGTCATGGAACGAGTCAATACATGAAATTATAACACGATATTAGAAACAGATAAAATGAAATATTAAAAAAAACATATTCAGGTGACAAGTCGTAAGTTTAAATAAAGAAAATCAACAATGTAACACTGGAATTTGCTTAATTTTTTAGCTCTTCCAGGAGCTCCTCGACAGAATAGAAGGAGCGAGCCATGAGGAAACTCTTCAGTTTAGACTTAAAAGAGTTTGGGCTACTGCTAAGATTTTCGAGTTCTTGTGGTAGCTTATTGAAAATGGATGCAGCAGAATACTGCACTCCTTTCTGCCCAAGAGTCAAGGAAGTGCATTCCACATGCAGACTGGATTTCTGCCTAGTATTAACTGAGTGAAAGCTGCTAACTCTTGGGAACAGGCTAATATTGCTAACAACAAACGACATTAAAGAAAATATATACTGTGGGGGCAATGTCAGAATTCCCAGACTACTGAATAGGGGTCGACAAGAGGTTCTCGAACTTACACCACGTATAGCTCGAACAGCCAGTTTTTGAGCCAAAAATACCCTTTTTGAATCAGAAGAATTACCCCAAAAAATAATACCATACGACATAAGCGTATGAAAATATGCGAAGTAGACTACTTTTCGTGTTGAAGTGTCACTTATTTCAGATACTGTTCTAATGGTAAATAAAGCAGCATTTAGTTTCTGAACAAGATCCTGGGCATGGGCTTTCCACAACAGCTTACTATCTATCCGAACGCCTAGGAACTTGAACTGTTCCGTCTCGCTTATAATATGCCCATTCTGTCTGATCAAAACATCGGTTCTTGTTGAATTGTGAGTTAGAAACTGTAAAAATTGTCTTACTGTGATTTAGGATCAAATTATTTTCCACAAGCCACGAACTTATTTCATGAACTACATTATTTGATACTGTTTCAATATTACACACAACATCCTTCACTATCAAGCTCGTGTCATCAGCAAACAGAAATATTTTTGAATCACCTGTAATACTAGAAGGCGTATCATTTATATAAATAAGAAACAGCAGTGGCCCCAGCACTGAACCTTGGGGAATGCCCCACTTAACAGTGCCCCATTGGGACTGAACATCACTACCACTCTCAGTATTGCGGAGAATTACCTTCTGCTTTCTGTTCTTAAAGTAAGAGGCGAACCAATTGTAAGCTACTCCCCTTATTCCATAATGGTCGAACTTCTGCAATAATATTTTGTGGTCAACACAGTCAAAAGCCTTCGTTAAATCAAAGAAAACACCTAGCGTTCGCAATTTTTCATTTAATCCATCCAAAACCTCACAGAGAAAACAGAATATAGCATTTTTAGTTGTTAAACCATTTCTAAAACCAAACTGAACATTTGACAGCAAATTATGTGAATTTAAATGCTCCAGTAACCTTGTATATACAACCTTCTCGATAACTTAAGCAAACACCGATGGCATAGAAATAGGTCTAAAATTGTCAACATTATCAATATCTCCCTTTTTATAAAGTGGCTTCACTACCGAGTACTTTAATCGGTCAGGAAACCGACCACTCCCAAAGGAAAAGTTACAGATATGGCTAAATACTCGGCTAACATACATAGAACAATACTTCAGTATTCTGCTAGATACCCCGTCATATCCATGAGAGTTCTTGGTCTTTAGTGATTTAATTATTAACTCAATCTCCCTCTTGTCAGTGTCATGGAGGAGCATGAAGTCTTCGAGCCACTCACACATCTGTGAGCTTGTTCCGTATCTTCGTACCGTCGTTAAGAGCCTGCAGTGGGACACCATATCAAACGTTTACTGGAAGTCTATTGTTAATTTCTACTTGCTGGCTTGCAGCAGTGGAATCTTGTTTTTGTGTTGATTTTCGACAATGGCCAGCGCAGACAGATTAGTGTTTGCGTTCTGGTCAAAATTTTAATAATTCGTTGGTTAACAGCGGGTACGTGTGGCGTACAGGTTCGAAACGACACCAGTTTCCCTGACAAAAATTTTGGTGTCTATGTACCTGGCCAAACAGTAATTAGAATTTCCTGGCTGTTTCAAGAGACATGGATTTAGCAACGCTGAACGCCAGTCTCTAACACAGTCAGTTTCTCGTATGTAATGAAACCGTATTCGAGCGTTTGCTACAGTTACTGCGTCTTCCTTACAGCATTTCGACAGCCAAATCTTTTGGAAGCTAGCACTGCGAGGTGAAGCACGAAACACTACTTCAGTCTGTTATTGCGGATGAGAAGAAAAACAAACCCGGATACTGCATTAGTAATGTACTGCTTGACACAGTAAGGTCGTTTAAATATCTGGGCGTAACTGGTAAGCGATATGAAATAGAAGGAGCACTTAAGGACTGTAATAGGGAAGGCGATTGGTCGACTTCGATCTATCGAGATGATTCTAGAAAAGTGTGGTTCGTCTATAAAGGAGTCCGCATATATCACGCTAGTGCGACCTGTTCTTGAGTACTGCTCCAGTGTTTGGGATCTGTACCAGGTCGGATTGAAGGAAGACCTCGAAACAGTTCAGAGGAGGGGCTGGTAGGTTTGTTGCTGGTAGGTTCCAACAACACGGGCGTTTGAAAAGTCGCGTGCAAAGTCCGAGAGATGGCACCACCGGCGCATATCGAGGTCATGTTTAGTTAGTAGCATCTTTGGAAAGAACGCACACCACGTTTCAGCCATATTGGTCTATTTCTTTGTGTTTGGCATTCGTGTGAATCAAGGAAGTCGAGTCATTGTAAAAAAAATGGACGAAAAAGAAATCCGTGTGGTGATTAAACATTACTTTATGAAAGGCAAAACGCCTCAGGAGACTAAAGAGAAGCCTGATAAACATTACAGTGACTCTGCATCTTCGATTAGAATATAAGTGGTTTCAAAATTTTCGGGTTTGGCCATATGGGCACAAGTCATGCTCAACGTTCTGGACGCCCAGTGGAGGTTACGACTCCAGAAATCACTGATAAAATCCACGATATGGTGATGGATAACAGAAGAGTTAAGGTGCGTGAGATTGCTAGTGCTGAGGGCATCTCGAATGAACGGGTACACAATATTTTGCATAAACATTTGGACATGAGAAAACTATCCGCAAGATGGGCTCTGCGATTGCTCACGCTTGACTAAAAACGGAATCGTGTGAATTGTTGCAAGGATGATTTGCAGCTGTTCAGGAAGAATCCGCAAGACTTGAAGCGTCGTTTCAGCATTGTGGATGAAACATGGATACATTAGTATACTGCTCAGACCAAACAACACTCTAAAGTCCAAACAATGGGTTACCGAGGGAGAATTTGCACCAGAAAAGGCGAAGACCATTCCTTCGGCCGGAAAGGTTATGGCGACTGTCTTTTTGGGATTCGCAAGGGATAATCGTCACCAATTATCTGTAAATGGGTAACACTATTACAGGGGAATATTATTCATCGCTATTGGACCGTTGGCAAACCGAGCTGCAAGAAAAACGCCGGCGATTGGACAGCAACTCGTTTCACAACCCCCCCCCCCCCCCCATTCTCTAGACTTGGCTCCCTCGGACTACAAATTGTTGCCCAATTTGAAGAAATGGCCGGTCGGAGTGGCTGAGCGGTTCTAGGCGCTACAGTCAGGAACCGTGCGACCACTGCGGTCGCAGGTTCGAATCCTGCCTCGGGCATGGATGTGTGTGATGTCCTTGGGTTGGTTACGTTTACGTAGTTCTAAGTTCTAGGGGACTGATGACCTCAGAAGTTGTCCCATAGTGCTCAGAGCCATTTGAACCAATTTTTTGAAGAAATGGCTGGAGGGACAAAGATTTTATTCAAACGAGGTGGTGATTGCAGCAACTAATAGCTATTTTGCAGACTTGGACAATTCGTACTATTCGGAAGGGATCAACCAATTACAACAGCGTTGGACGAAGTGTATAAGTCTAAAAGGAGACTGTGTCGAAAAACGAAAAAGGTTTACGCCGAAGACGTAAGTAGTTTTTATTTTTCACGGACTTTTCGAACGCCCCTCATACGTGTTACGGAGATGGTCCGGGAACTCAAATGGGAATCCCTAGAGGGAAAGCGACAGTCTTCACCAGGAACACTACTGTATTTGTAGCTGACTGCAGAACGATTCTACTGCCTACAACATACCACGAGGATTAGAGAAATTAGGGCTCATATGGAGGCATACAGGTAGTATTTTTTCCCTCGCTGTATTTGCGGGTGAAACAGGAAAGACGATCACCAGTAGTGGTATAGAGTATCCTCCACCATGCACCGTACAGTGGATTGCAGAGTACTGATGTAGAAGTTATGTAGTAGCAGCAGTAGGAGTAGTTTTTATTGAACTGTAGATCAGTTTTACGAGGATATTGGATACGTCTTGGGATTTTAAGAACAATGCAAATAGCGTAATTCATATGCAACACCAGGATGCGGACCACTGCTATCGGGGATCACAAGATATACTGAAATTAGTTTTTCGCCGGCGACGCGCACGGGGAGAGCGCACCAGGATGGAATGGCTGCTGAACTACACCACCGTACAGGTAGTGCCAAAAAGTCGAATCCACCCCTGAGGACCTCCCCTCGCGAGTGAGTTAGGATGGCGCTACAGGAGTTAGGGAAGGTGTGGGAAAGAGATGGAGACGTGCCGGAGAGAGTTGAGTGGGAGGAGACGGGGGGGGGGGGGGGGGGAGTTGGCGCCGGCAGCTGTCGGCTGCCCCCGGTGCGGTCCAAACTTCCTCGCCAAGTTCCCTCATAACCGAGGCGGCCCTGAACGAGTTAGCGCCGTTCCCCGCCTGCCAGCAAGTCCCATAAATCTGTCACCCGCTGCTGATGTCTAATTCGTGCTAGACGGAACATTTGCATTCGAGGCAGTGGCGCGAAGGCGACTGAACGGAGCCGCACCTGCACTTTCTTGTTAAATGCACACTATAATGCCGCCGTTTTCGTAGGTGGACTGAAGTGCTGCTCTACATCTACACTGAAGCGCTAAAGAAACTCGTAATAGGCATGCCTATACAAATACACTACTGGCCATTAAAATTGCTACACCACGAAGATGACGTGCTACAGACGCGAAATTTAACCGACAGGAAGAAGATGCTGTGACATGAAAATGATTAGATTTTCAGAGCATTCACACAAGGTTGGCGCCCGTGGCGACACCTACAACGTGCTGACATGACAGTTTCCAACCGATTTCTCATACACAAACGGCAGTTGACCGGCGTTGTCTGGTGAAACGTTGTTGTGATGCCTCGTGTAAGGAGGAGAAATGCGTACCATCACGTACCGACTTTGATAAAGGTTGGATTGTACCCTATCGCAATTGCGCTCGCATTGGTCGAGATCCAATTTGCGATACGGTATCGTTGGGTTCAGGAGGGTAATACGGAACGCCGTGCTGGATCCCAACGGCCTCGTATCACTAGCAGTCGAGATGACAGGCATCTTATCCGCACGGCTGTAAAGGATCGTGCAGCCACGTCTCGATCCCTGAGTCAACAGACGGGGACGTTTGCAAGACGACAACCATCTGCACGAACAGTTCGACGACGTTTGCAGCAGCAAGGACTATCAGCTCAGAGACCATGGCTGCGGTTACCCTTGACGCTGCATCACAGACAGGAGCGCCTGCGATGGTGTACTCGACGACGAACCTGGGTACACGAAAGGCAAAACGTCATTTTTTCGGATGAATCCAGGTTCTGTTTACAGCATCATGATGGACGCATCCGTGTTTGGCGACATCGCGGTGAACGCACATTGGAAGCCTGTATTCGCCATCGCCATACTGGCTTATCACCATTATCACCAGACGTGATGGTATGGGGTGCCATTGGTTAAACGTCTCGGTCACCTCTTGTTCGCATTAACGGTACATTGAACAGTGGACGTTACATTTCAGATGTGTTACGACCCGTGGCTCTACCCTTCATTCCATTCCTGCGAAACCCTACATTTCAGCAGGATAATGCACGACCGCATGTTGCAGGTCCTGTGCGGGTCTTTCTGGATACAGAAAATGCTCGGCTGCTGCCCTGGCCAGCACATTCTCCAGATCTCTCACCAATTGAAAATGTCTGGTCAATGGTGGCCGAGCAACTGGCTCTTCACAATACGCCAGTCACTACTCTTGATGAACTGTGGTATCGTGTTGAAGCTGCATGGGCAGCTGTACCTGTAAACGCCATCCGAGCTCTGTTTGACTCAATGCCCAGGCGTATCAAGGCCTTTATTACGGCCAGAGGTGGTTGTTCTGGGTAGTGATTTCTCAGGATGTATGCACCCAAATTGCGTGAAAACGTAATCACATGTCAGTTCTAGTATAATATAGTTGTCCAATGAATACCAGTTTATCATCTGCATTTCTTCTTGGTGTAGCAATTTTAATGGCCAGTAGTGTATAATACAGAGCTATAGATGTAACAGAGATGTAGAATATGGCACTGCGGTCGGCAACGCCTACATTGTCAAATTGATTCCATATTTTTGGATTTCCAGAAGGCATTCGACACCGTTCATCACAAGCGTCTTCTAACAAAACTGCGTGCCTATGGAACACCACCTTAGTTGTCCGACTGGATTCGTCATTTTCCGTCAGAAAGGTCACAGTAAGTAGTAATAAACGGAATGTGATCGAGTAAAACAGAAGTAATATCCGGCGTTCCCCAAGGATGTTTTATAGGCCCTCTATTGTTCCTGATCTATATTAACGACATAGGAGACAATGTGAGTAACCCTGTTAGATTGTTTGCAGGTGATGCTGTCATTTACTGTCTTGTAAAGTCATCAGATGACCAAAACGAATTGCAAAATGATTTAGATAAGACATCTGTATGGTGCGAAATGTGGCAATTGACTCTCAATAAAGAAAAGTATTTAAGTACTAAAAGAAATCCGCTAAATTTCACTTACCCGACAAGTCACACAGATCTGAAGGCTGTAAATTCAACTAAATACTTAGGGATTACAATTACAAATATCCTAAATTTGAACGATCACATATATAGTATTGTGGGTAGAGCAAACTGCGATTCATTGGCAGAACTCTTAGAAGGTGCAACAGGTCTACCAAAGAGACTGCTTACACCACGCTTGTCCGCCCTATTCTGGAGTACTGGAGTATTTCTGTGCGATGTGGGATCCGCATCAGGTGGGACTGACGGATGACAACGATAAAGTACAAAGAAGGGCAGCTCGGTTTGTATTATCACGAAGTAGGGGAGATAGTGCCACAGACACAATACGTGAATTGGAGTGGCAATCAATAAAACAAAGCCGTTTTTCGTTGCGACGGGATCATCTTTTTAAATTTCAATCACCAGTTATCTGCTCCTATTGCGAAAACATTCTTCTGGCACCCACCTACGCAGGGAGAAAGGATCATCGCGATAAAATAATACGAATAAGAGATCGCACAGGAAAATTTAAGTGGTCGTTTTTCCTTGAGTGCCGTTCGAGAGTGGAACGGTAGAGAGACAGCTTGAAGATGGTTCATTGAACCCTCTGCCAGGCACTTCATTGTAATACCAGAGTAATTACGTAGACGTAGATGTTGATGTAGGACTGTCCATAAATCCGTTAGAGTACCAGGGGGTGGAAATCTCTTCTGAACAGCACGTTGCAAGGCATCCCAGATATGCTCAATTGTGTTCATGTCTGGGGAGTTTGGTGACCAGCGGTGTGTTTAAACTCAGAAGAGTGTTCGTGGAGACACTCTGTAGTAATTCCGGACTTGTGGGGTATCGCATTGTTCTGCTGAAATTGCCCAAGTCGAAATGTACAATGGATATGAATGGATGCAGGTGATCAGAGAGGGTGCTTGTGTACGGGGATGTCAAATCAAAAACCTTTCAGTCGTCAAATTTCCAACCTTATTTTATGTGGCAACTAGTTTCAGCGTTTTATTGGCAGGACACTTAGAAAATGTAACAGACCTACTAAGGAGACTGCCTACACTACGCTTGTCCGTCCGTCATCTAGAATACTGCTGCGCGGTGTGGGATCCTTACAAGGCAGGACTGACGGAGTACATCGAAAAAGTTCAAAGAAAGGCAGCACGTTTTGTATTATCGCGAAATATGGGAAAGGGTGTCACAGAAATGATACAGGACTTGGGCTGGAAACCATTAAAAGAAAGGCGTTTTTCGTTGCGACGGACTCTTCTCACGAAGTGCCAATCACCAACTTTCTCCTCCGAATGCGAAAATATTTTGTTGACACCGACCTACATATGGAGCAACGATCACCATGATAAAATAAGGGAAATCAGAGCTCGTACGGAAAGATGTGGGTGTTCGTTCTTTCCGCGCGCTATGCGAGATTGGAATAATAGAGAATTCTGAAGGTGGTTCGATGAACCCTCTGCCAGGCACTTAAATGTGATTTACATGTAGATGTATCCGTGTAGATGTAGATGTACTACGCCATCTTCAGGCCCCTGACCGACGTATAGGGAGAATCTACCTCTGTTGCGATCAAAAACGGGACCCAGCAATACTTGTACATATTAGTAGATTTCTACGTGCTATAGTGACCACTTCCACCGTTACCGGCAGATTGAACCGAGGTAGATTCTTCCTACACGTCGGTCAGGGGCCTGAAGATAGGTTACTAAAACGCTGAAACTTGTTGCTAAATAAAATAAGATTGGAAACTTGACGGCTGAAAGGTGTTTAATTTGACAAGCTCTATCGAACAGCCGAGTCCAGCAACCATCTCTAAAAAGATGGACATACAGAGGCATACGTACGTGTCACCTGTCAGAGTCGTAACTAGACGTATCAGGAGTTCCATATGACTCCAACTGCACCCGCTCCACACCAATGCAGGAACTCCATCAGCTTTAAAATTCCCCTGCTGACATGCGGGGTCCATGGATTCATTAGGGTTGTCTCCATACCCGTACGCGTCCATCCGCTCGATATAATTTGAAACGAGACTCCTCTGACCAGACAACATGTTTCCAGTCATCAACAGTCCAATGTTGGTGTTGACGGACCCAGGGGAGGCGTAAAGCTTTGTGTCTTGCAGTTATCGAGGGGACACCATATCGATGATGTTTATTTGAATGGTCCACACTCCGACATTTTTTGATGGGCCGGCACTGAAATCTGCAGCAATTTGCGGAAGGGTTGCAGTTCTGTCGCGTTGAACTATTCTCTTCAGTCATCGTTGGTCCCGTTCTTGCAGGATCTTTTTCTGGCCGTAGCGATGTCGGTGATTTGATGTTTTACCGGATTCCTGATATACACGGTGGACTAGTGAGATGGTCGTACGGGAAAATCGCCACTTCATCGCTACTCCGGAGATGCTGTGTTCCATCGCTCGTGCGCCGTCTATAACACCACATTGAAACTCACTTAAATCTCGATAACCTGCCATTGTAGCATCAGTAACCGATCTAACAACTGCGCCGGACACTTGGTGTCTTATAGAGGCATTGCTGACCACAGCGCGGTATTCTGCCTGTTTGCATACCTCTGTATTTGAATGCGCATGCCTATACCAGTGTCCTTGGCGCTTCAGTGTAGTACTTACAAATAGCTTGTGTAACCACATCGTTTTCACAGTACATCTGATACACCAGCTTTATGTATCGCAATTTTTTGCAACAATTGTCGCCAGCTTTGTGGAAGTACCACAATATTTTGAAACACATGTTATTTAGCCACTTCCATACGTTTCATCTGTGTCTATTTGGTAATCATTACATTAGTTGTTCGTGATTTAAACAGTGAACTCGAACACTGTGGTAAAAATGTACCTGAATGTAAACCACCTGAGGAGAGACACAAGTTCGAAACCGGTCGCGTATTAAATAAAAACACCTATTGGATTGGCAGGTGTTATTATTCTACACACGTTCCAATAGTTTGCGTTGTTCTTGAATTCATCTAGCGCCTCACGAGCAACTTACATTCGCCGCTGCTTTTGTTCGAAATACAAAACTTTTGGTATAAATTTTGCTATCACATCTTTCAGACCAGAAACAAAGGAAAAACTTTCAGGGCAAGAGTCAGTTTACGTGCGAGCATCATAAGCAACTTCTGAGCCATATTTCGGCTGTCGTTCAGTAACTATTTATTTTCACTTTTCGATCGGGCTTGGGTGAAATCTTCAACGTTTTCACTGCCTTTTCCGAAACGGTAAGACCACTCTTATACCCCGGTTTTACTCATAGCGGACCCACCAAAAGCAATACGTATTTATCATTTCTAAAATTTACTGCACTTTATTCTGTCCTTATAGCAGTAATACAAATTCATTTTCCAACAGAACTAGCTCCATCCGGCCAGTTTGTTTATACGTAAAAGGATGAAAGAAGAAAGCACACGATTCTAATAGGTATGACGTCCTAACCTCCATCTACCCCAGCCTCTGTCTCCTCCCCTCTCTTCTCCTTTTCCATATTCTCCTCCTCTCTCTCTCTCTCTCTCTCTCTGTCTCTCTCTCTCTCTCTGTTCATCACCTCCTTCCCCCTCCATCTATCTTTTCCTCCCCCCTCTCACTCTCTCACTCTCTCACTCTCTCACTCTCTCACTCTACCTCTCCATCTCCTCCTTTCCGCTCTCTATGTCCATTTTCTCCTACACCTCTGTCCATCTCCTCTTCCTCCCTCTCTAACCTTGAAACTTGTTTGTTGTTTCTGCAAATTCAGATTCGGTAATAATGTTCTAAGCATAAGCGATAAGTAAGAAATACAACTTTCCTCTTTTCTCTGAAAATCGTCAGTGAGTGAAACCGCCTACGACAAAGTGAACCGATTATCAGAATGATACAGCAGAGCATTTTCATTCTTGCCGTCAGTTTAACAGAAAAATTGTACATTATTGTTTTAAAAAATATATACACACATCAAAAACCACATTTGCATCCGTTCCGAGAGATCTGGAATCTGTACAACATGGTTGAAATGGCTCTGAGCACTATGGGACTCAACATCTGAGGTCATCAGTCCCCTCGAACTTAGAACTACTTAAACCTAACTAACCTAAGGACATTACACACATCCATGCCCGAGGCAGGATTCGAACCTACGACCGTAACAGCAGCGCAGTTCCGGACTGAAGCGCCTAGAACCTCTCGGCCACAACGGCCGGCTGAACCTGTCCACAAAATTGGACTAGAGATCAATATAAACATCATCTCCGCCCTTTTTATTGCTCATGAAAACCACACATTGCATGTTGTACCACCATACAGCGAGACCTTAAGAGGTGGTGGTCCACATTGCTGTACACACCAGAGCTCTGAACCCAGTAGCACGTCCTTTTGCATTGATGCATGCCTGTATTCGTCGTGGCATACTATCCACAAGTTCATCATGGCACTGTTGGTCCAGATTGTCCCACTCCTCAACGGCGACTCGGCATAGATCCCTCGGAGTGGTTGGTGGGACCTGTAGTTCATACATCCCTTTTCAACGTATCCCAGGCATGTTCGACTGGGTTCATGTCTGGAGAACATGCTGGCCACTCTAGTCAAACGATGTCGTTAGTCTGAAGGAAGTCATTCACAAGATGTGGATGGGGGCGCGAATGCCTCGTCAATATGCTGCCGATATAGTTGCACTATAGGTCGGAGGATGGCATTGACGTATTGCAGTTACGGCGCCTTCCATGACCACCAACAGCGTACGTCGGCCTCACGTAGTGCCAACCCAAAAGAGCATGGAACCTCCATCTTGCTGCCCTTGCTGGACAGTGTGTCGAAGGCTTTCAGCCTGACCGGGTTGCCTCAAGACAGGTCTCCTACGACTGTCTGGTTGCAGGTATGTGCGACACTCATCGGTGAAGAGAACGTGATGCCAATCCTGAGCGGTCCATTCGGCATGTTTTTGGGCCCACCTGTTGATGCACCACGCCATGGACATCAGGAGTGAAATTGCGCAACTTGCAGCCAATAGGCTGCCAATTTGAGTTGTAACACGACGTCCTGTGGGTGCACGAAAAGCAATATTCAACATGGTGGCAGTGCTGTCAGGGTTCCTCCGAACCATAAACCGAAGGTAGCGGTCATCTACTCCAGTAGTAGCCGTTGGCCGGCCTGAGCGAAGCATGCCATCAACAGTTCCTGTCTCTCTGTATCTCCTCCATGCCCGAACAACATCGCTTTGGTTCACTCCGAGACGCCTGGACACTTCCCTTGTTGAGAGCCCTTCCGGGTACAAAGGGACAATGCGGACGCGATCGAACTGCGGTATTGACCGTCTACGTTGAACTACAGACAACACGAGCCGTGTACCTCCTTCCTGGTGGAATGACTGGAACTGATCGGCTGTCGGAGCCCCTCCGTCTAATAGGCGCTCCGGGTTGTTTACATCCTTGGGCAGGCTTAGTTACATCTCTAGAGAGTCAAAGGGACTGTGTCTGTGATACAATATCCACAGTCAACGTCTATTTTCAAGAGTTCTGGGAACCGGGGTGATGTAAAACTTTTTGTAAATGATGACTAACTGACAACCTCAGCTGCCGACAGGTGTTGTTGTTATACCTCGATGTGGACAGCTGAAAATGTGTGCCCCGACCGGGACTCGAACCCGGGATCTCCTGCTTACATGGCAGACGCTCTATCCATCTGAGCCACCGAGGACACAGATGAATAGCGCGACTGCAGGGACTTATCCCTTGCACGCTCCCCTTGAGACCCACATTCCCAACTGTCCACAATTCTACGTATGTAATGTACCTTATAGACATTTGCCCACCCACTCATTACTCGCGCACGCTTTGGCGATTCCCTTTCTGTAAATGTTTGTATATACGCCAAAAGTAAATCAACAGAGTACTTTTTGAGACTTTAGTAACAAAGTTTGACTTTTATATATTAAATATATATTTTCATATTGTGTACTGTATATTAAAAATATATATAGCCAATGACTTGACCATGTGTGTGGAGTAAATATGTGGAGTCAATTGGTCAAGAAAGTTTGAGATTTTTGGAAACGACATTTCCCCTTTGTGTATTATTTTTTTACTTATATGTAATATTTATTTATATGTAATTAAAATAGTTATTGGAGTGAAACATTGTGGAAAAATTTCAAGCGAATGGATCGACTGCTTTTCGAAATATGCTAGCACAAAGCAGGATGATGTACATCTGTATCATACGCCACAAGCCACCTCATGATGTTGGCAGTGGGTACTTCGGGTACCACAAATTTATCACCCCCTTCCCTGTCCCACTCGCGAATGGCGTCTGAGAAGAATGATTGTCGGTAAGCCTCTGTATTAACTCCAATTTCTCGAATTTACTCATAGTGATCATTTCCGGATATCTGTTTGGGAGGAAGTCGGATGTTGTCCCACTATTCGCGGTAATTTCAGTAATGAATCTGTCCGTGATGCACAATGCCTCTCTATTAGCGCCTGCCTGTGGAGTTTGTTGATCATGCCTGTAACGCTCCCGCGCCGACCGAACGATGCCTCTCTTCGCCGGACCTTCTCTATCAGTACCACCTAGCAAGAGTCCCAGATTGTTGAACAATACTCTTGTCGAACGCGCCTTTATGAGCCACTTCCTCTCTGGATTAGTTACCTTTACATTCTTCCTATGAATGTGAGTCTGGCCCTGCTTTTCCCACTATTTGTTTTATACGGTCATTCCACATAGGGTCGCTCTGTATAGTTACTCCGAGATATTTTACGCTTGGTACTGTCTCCAGCAATTTATTGTCAATAGTGTAGTTGTGCAGTACCGCTAGTGGATTTCTTTTCCCATGCATGCGGAATGTTGTTGTTGTTGTGGTCTTCATTCCTGAGACTGGTTTGATGCAGCTCTCCATGCTGCTCTATCCTGTGCAAGCTTCTCCATCTCCCCATACCTACTGCAACCTACATCCTTCTGAGTCTGTTTAGTGTATTCATCTCTTGGTCTCCCTCTACGATTTTTACCCTCCACGCCGGCCGAAGTGGCCGCGCGATTCTGGCGCTGCAGTCTGGAACCGCGAGACCGCTACGGTCGCAGGTTCGAATCCTGCCTCGGGCATGGATCTGTGTGATGTCCTTAGGTTAGTTAGGTTTAACTAGTTCTAAGTTCTAGGGGACTAATGACCTCAGCAGTTGAGTCCCATAGTGCTCAGAGCCATTTGAACCATTTTTTACCCTCCACGTTGCCCTCCAGTACTAAATTGGTGATCCTTCGACGCCTCAGAACATGTCCTACCAACCGATCCCTACTTCTAGTCAAGTTGTGCCACAAATTTCTCCCCAATCCTATTCAATACCTCCTCATTAGTTATGTGATCTACCCATCTAATCTTCAGCATTCTTCTGTAGCACCACATTTCGAAAGCTTCTATTCTCTTCGTGTCCAAACTATTTACCGTCCATGTTTCACTTCCATACATGGCTACACTCCATACAAATACTCTCAGAAACGACTTCCTGACACTTAAATCTATACTAGATGTTAACAAATTTCTCTTCTTCAGGAATGCTTTCCTTGCCATTGCCAGTCTACATTTTACATCTTCTCTACTTCGACTATCATCAGTTATTTTGCTCCATAAATAGCAAAACTCATTTACTACATTAAGCGTCTCATTTCCTAATCTAATTCCCTCAGCATTATCTCATTTCATTTGACTACATTCCATTATCCTCGTTTTGCTTTTGTGGATCTTCATCTTATATCCTCCTTTCAAGACACTGTCCATTCCGTTCAGCTGCTCTTCCAGGCCCTTTGCTCTCTCTGACAGAATTACAATGTCATCGGTGCACGTCAAAGTTTTTATTTCTTCTCCATTGATTTTAATTCCTACTCCGAATTTTTCTTCTGTTTCCTTTACTGCTTGCTCAATAGACAGATTGAATAACATCGTGGATAGGCTACAACCCTGTCTCACTCCCTTCCCAACCACTGCTTCCCTTTCATGCTCCTTGACTCTTATAACTGCCATCTGGTTCCTGTACAAATTGTAAATAGCCTTTCGTTCCCTATATTTTACCCCTGCCAACTTCAGTATTTGAAAGAGATTATTCCAGTCAACATTGTCGAAAGCTTGGTCTAAGTCTACAAATGCTTGGAACGTAGGTTTGCCTTTCCTTAATCTTTCTTCTAAGATAAGTCGTCGGGTAAGTATAGCCTCACGTGTTCCACCATTTCTACGGAATTCAAACTGATCTTCCCCGAGGTCCACTTCTATCAGTTTTTCCATTCGTCTACAAAGAATTTGTGTTAGTATTTTGCAGCCGTGGCTTATTAAACTGATATTACGGCAATTTTCACATCTCTCAACACCTGCTTTGTTTGGGATTGGAATTATTATATTCTTCTTGAAGTCTGAGGGTATTTCGCCTGTCTCATACATCTTGCTCATCAAATGGTAGCGTTTTGTCAAGCCTGGCTCTCCCAAGGCTGTCAGTAGTTCCAATGGAATGTTGTCTACTCCCGGGGCCTTGTTTCGACTTAGGTCTTTCAGTGCTCTGTCAAACTTTTCACGCAGTGTCATATCTCCAATTTCATCTATGTGCTCTTCCATTCCCATAATATTGCTCTCAACTGGATCGCCCTTGTATAGACCCTCTATATACTCCTTCCACCTTTCCGCTTTCCCTTCTTTGCTTAGAACTGAGTTTCCATCTGAGCTGTTGATATTCATACAAGTGGTTCTCTTTTTTCCAAAGGCCTCTTTAATTTTCCTGTGGGCAATATCTATCTTTCCCCTAGTGATATGCGTCTCTACATCCTTACATTTGTCCTCTAGCCATCCCTGCTTAGCCATTTTCCTGTCGATCTCATTTTTGAGACGTTTGTATTGCTTTTTGCCTGCTTCATTTACTACACTTTTGTATTTTCTCTCTTCATCCATTAAATTGAATATCTCTTCTGTTATCCAAGAATTTCTATTAGCCCTCGTCTTTTTACCTGTTTGATCCTCTGCTGCCTTCACTACTTCATCTCTCAAAGCTACGCATACACAATATGTTACAGTTATTTACGATCAGAATCAACTGCCAACAGTTCATCAATCATCGGTAGGTTATTCTGCAAATCGATACTCTCCTCTGGTGTTGCATCATCTGTGAAAAGGCTTAAAGAGCTTCCGACCCTTTCTGCTGTATATATTGCAAACAGTAAAGGTCCTGACACGCTTCCTTGGAAAACTCGGATAATTACTTACACATACGTCGACTTTGTTTCGTTAAGGGCGACGAGTTGTGTTCTACCCACTCGCATAATCTGGTCCGACACTCGATAAGCTCATACTTATTTTTCACTAAACGGCAGCGCAGGACGTTGTCAAATGCCTTCCCCAAAGTCAAGGACCGCGGCATCAACGAGAGCGAGTTGAGTTTCGCAAGATCTCTGTTTGCAGAGTCCATGCTGATTTTTATAGAGGAGATCCTAGTTCTGCAAAAACGTCATCATTCTTGAGCATAAAAAATGTTCCATACTTCTGCAACGATATAGGTCTATGACCATCAGCCTCACGGACAGATGTCAACTTCGCCAGAGTGCGTGAACCCGTATGATCTGATAGAAGATTATCCGTGAAAATGATTGCAGAAGAACATAACATCAATTGAGAAACGGTTCGTCTAATAGTAACTGAAGATCTTGGTACGAGAAAGATTTGTACAAAAATGGCCGGCCGCGGTGGCCGTGCGGTTCTAGGCGTTTCAGTCCGGAACCGCGGGACTGCTACGGTCGCAGGTTCGAATCCTGCCTCGGGCATGGATGTGCGTGATGTCCTTAGGTTAGTTAGGTTTAAGTAGTTGTAAGTTCTAGGGGACTGATGATCTAAGATGTTAAGTCTCATAGTGCTCAGAGCCATTTTGTACAAAAATGGTCCCGAAAAATCTTACACGACAACAGCGAGAAACACGGAAAAATGTGGCAGCCGATCTGTTAGAGCAAACGGAAATCAATCCACAATTGTTGAGCCGTGTTATCACTGGTGATAGAAGTTGGTTTTTTCAGTACGATCCAGAGATAAAACGCCAAAGTTCGCAATGGTGCTCAAAGGGACCACCCAGACCAAAAACAGCTCGCATGTCAAAGTCAAAAGTGAAATGCATGCTTGTGTGCTTCTTTGATTCCAAGGGAATTGTTCATAAAGAGTTGCTGCCTCCTGGACAAACAGTTAACAAATATCACCACAAAGAAATTTCAAAAAGACTTCATAAAAGAGTTCTTCGTGTGCGTGCCAACATAGTAATTGGATTCTGCATCACGATAATTCGCCATCCCATACTGCTCTGTCACTACAGCAATTTTTAATCTCAAAACAGATTTCAGTACTGCGACAATAAAGTAATGACACTGGTGTGAAACGGCAGCAGCGCTGCAAAAAGTGTGTGCAATCAGAAGGGAACGACTTTGAAGGAGTAAAACGGTTTCGGTCTCTAATTTAGACGAACGTCAGACTGTATGCACTGCGATGGCAGCTGTTGTCGGTGGGAGGAGGAAAATCCGTAAGAACAGGGACGTCCGTCTTGTTACGGATCTTCCTCCTCCCACCGCCAACATTGCCGTATCTCGGATGATATGCAACGCGCTGTTTAGAAGAAATCTCCGCACCCTCGTATTCTTACCGATTTATGGACAGCCGTGCAGGATTCATGGTGCCAGTCCTCTCTAACAGTACTTCAGACATTAGTCGAGCCGATGCCACGTCGTGTTGCGGCGCTTCTGCGTGCTCGCGAGGGCCATGCACGATATTAGGCAGGTGTACCAGTTTCTTTGGCTCTTCAGTGTATAACTGCATTGGTTTCCCCGGCCAGAGGCTGTTGACTTTAAAGTTTTCTCACAAGGGAACCTCCCAATCGCACCCCCCCCCCCTCAGATTTAGTTATAAGTTGGCACAGTGGATAGGACTTGAAATACTGAACACAGATCAATCGAGAAAACAGGAAGAAGTTGTTTGGAACTATGAAAAAATAAGCAAAATATACAAACTGCGTAGTCCACGCGCAAGATAGGCAACATCAAGGAGAGTGTGAACTCAGCAGTGCCGTGGTCCCGTGGTTAGCGTGAGCAGCTGCGGAGCGAGAGGTCTTAGTTTCAAGCCTTCCCTTGGCTGAAAATTTGAACTTTTTTTTTTTCAGTTTATGTGACAAACGCTTGGGAAGGCTGAAAATTTTAACTTTTTTTTTTCAGTTTATGTGACAAACGCTTATGTTTTCATCACGTTTTTGGGAGTGATTATCACATCCACAAGAAAACCTAAATCGGGCAAGGTAGAAGAATCTTTTTACCCATTCGCCAAGTATACAAGTTAGGTGGGTCGACAACATATTCCTGTCATGTGACGCACATGCCGTCACCAGTGTCGTATAGAATATATCAGACGTGTTTTCCTGTGGAGGAATCGGTTGACCTATGACCTTGCGATCAAATGTTTTCGGTTCACATTGGAGAGGCACGTCCTTTCGTCTACTAATCGCACGGTTTGCCGGTGCGGGTCGCAAAACACAGACAGTAAACTTATTACAGTGAACAGAGACATCAATGAACGAAGGGAAAGATCATAACTTTGCAAAAATAAAGAAAATACACCTTTCACCCGAGGGAAGACTTGAACCAAGGACCTCTCATTCCGCAGTTGCTCACGCTAACCACGGGACCACGGCGCTCCTGAGCTCATATTCTCGATGATGTTGCCTATCTTGCACATGGACTACTCAGTTTGTATATTTTGCTTATTTTTTTCATAGTTCCACACAACTTCTTCCTGTTTTCTCGATTGATCTGTGTTCAGTTTTTCAAGGCCTATCGACTGTGCCAACTTATAACTAAATCTGAGGGGGGTGCGATGGGGAGGTTCCCTTGTCAGTATCGCACCGCCTGGTAATGTAAAGCACTATGCTGGAGGAACCAGCGTTATAGGTTACACTGGGTTTCTTTTGGAAGCCAGATGAAGGCCACTGTAACTGTGGCCGAAACGTTGGTTTCCCCAGTGATGCTTTATATATTACGATCCGGTGCAATATTGATAATATGTTTGTTCCGTTAAACGACATGTGAAGCTGTTTTATACAGGGGTGTTCGATTCTGTAAGACACTGGAGGAAGAGGCAGGAATGCTGGTCCTGATATATTTAAGAAACTTTAACTATATGTTGGTTGACGGGAATTTTTGAGCACTGAATCCGAAACAGCTGAATCGCTGTCGCAAAATATATCGCACCCCCGCCCATGCCCATGTCTCAGAAGTGGCGAATGTGTTGCACTGGTGTCATAATGTCACAGATTCAGAAAAAAAATATTCGTTTAAATGACTAAAACATCATCTTTCCTGATTAAAGGCATGCTGCTTTGGGATGGTAGGTCCACAACTGTATACTGTTGAGGAACTTTAATAATTATTTTGTCCGTTTCAGCTGCGTGAATATAGAATTTCTGCTGCATTGGTTACCAGCTGATTCGCCCATTCTCAAACTAACAGCCTGCTGTTAAAGGTAACTAGTCATACACTGAAGAGCCAGAGAAACTGGTACACCCGCCTAACATCGTGTAGGGCCCCCGCGAGTACGTAGGAGTGCCGCAACACCACGCCGCATGAACTCGAGTAATGTCTGAAGTAGTGCTAGAGGGAACTGACATCATGAACCATGCAGGACTGTCCATAAATCCGTAAGAATAGGTGGGGGTGGAGACCTCTTCTGAACAGCACGTTGCAAGGCACTCCAGATTTTTTTTTTTTTTTTTGGTCATCAGTCTGCTGACTGGTTTGATGCGGCCCGCCACGAATTCCCATCCTGTGCTAACCTCTTCATCTCAGAGTAGCACTTGCAACCTACATCCTCAATTATTTGCTTGACGTATTCCAATCTCTGTCTTCCTCTACAGTTTTTGCCCTCTACAGCTCCCTCTAGTACCATGGAAGTCATCCCCTCATGTCTTAGCAGATGTCCTATCATACTGTCCCTTCTCCTTATCAGTGTTTTCCACATATTCCTTTCCTCTCCGATTCTGCATAGAACCTCCTCATTCCTTACCTTATCGGTCCACCTAATTTTCAACATTCGTCTATAGCACCACATCTCAAATGCTTCGATTCTCTTCTGTTCCGGTTTTCCCACAGTCCATGTTTCACTACTGTACTCCAGACGCACATCCTCAGAAATTTCTTCCTCAAATTAAAGACGGTATTTGATATTAGTAGACTTCTCTTGGCCAGAAATGCCTTTTTTGCCATAGCGAGTCTGCTTTTGATGTCCTCCTTGCTCCGTCCGTCATTGGTTATTTTACTGCCTAGGTAGCAGAATTCCTTAACTTCATTGACTTTGTGACCATCAATCCTGATGTTAAGTTTCTCGCTGTTCTCATTTCTACTACTTCTCATTACCTTCGTCTTTCTCCGATTTACTCTCAAACAATACTGTGTACTCATTAGACTGTTAATTCCGTTCAGCAGATCATTTAATTCTTCTTCACTTTGACTCTTTCAATGTTGACTGGAATACTCTCTTTCAAATTCTAAAGGTGGCAGGGGTAAAATACAGCGAGCGAAAGGCTATTTACAATTTGTACAGAAGCCAGATGGCAGTTATAAGAGTCGAGGGACATGAAAGGGAAGCAGTGGTTGATTTACAATTTGTACAGAAGCCAGATGGCGGTTATAAGAGTCGAGGGACATGAAAGGGAACCAGTGGTTGGGAAGGGAGTAAGACAGGGTTGTAGCCTCTCCCCGATGTTGTTCAATCTGTATATTGAGCAAGCAGTAAAGGAAACAAAAGAAAAATTCGGAGTACGTATTAAAATTCATGGAGAAGAAATAAAAACTTTGAGGTTCGCCGATGACGTTGTAATTCTGTCAGAGACAGCAAAGGACTTGGAAGAGCAGTTGAATGGAATGGACAGTGTCTTGAAAGGAGGATATAAGATGAACATCAACAAAAGCAAAACAAGGATAATGGAATGTAGTCTAATTAAGTCGGGTGATGCTGAGGGAATTAGATTAGGAAATGAGACACTTAAAGTAGTAAAGGAGTTTTGCTATTTGGGGAGCAAAATAACTGATGATGGTCGAAGTAGAGAGGATATAAAATGTAGGCTGGCAATGGCAAGGAAAGCGTTTCTGAAGAAGAGAAATTTGTTAACATCCAGTATTGATTTAAGTGTCAGGAAGTCATTTCTGAAAGTATTCGTATGGAGTGTAGCCATGTATGGAAGTGAAACATGGACGATAAATAGTTTGGACAAGAGGAGAATAGAAGCTTTCGAAATGTGGTGCTACAGAAGAATGCTGAAGATTAGATGGGTAGATCACATAACTAATGAGGAAGTATTGAATAGGATTGGGGAGAAGAGAAGTTTGTGGCACAACTTGACCAGAAGAAGGGATCGGTTGGTAGGACATGTTCTGAGGCATCAAGGGATCACCAATTTAGTATTGGAGGGCAGCGTGGAGGGTAAAAATCGTAGAGGGAGACCAAGAGATGAATACACTAAACAGATTCAGAAGGATGTAGGTTGCAGTAGGTACTGGGAGATGAAAAAGCTTGCACAGGATAGAGTAGCATGGAGAGCTGCATCAAACCAGTCTCAGGACTGAAGACCACAACATCAACAACACTTTCACTCAGGATAGCAATGTCATCAGCGAATGGTATCATTGATATCCTTTCACCTTGTATTTTAATTCCACTCCTGAACCTTTCTTTTATTTCCATCATTGCTTCCTCGATGTACAGATTGAAGAGTAGGCGCGAAAGGCTACAGCCTTGTCTTACACCCTTCTTAATACGAGCACTTCGCTCTTGATCGTCCACTCCAGATACACACAGCAAAGTTCACGTCTGGGGAGTTCGGTAGCCAGCGGAAGTGTTTAAACTCAGAAGAACCACTGTGGAGCCACTCTGTAGCAATTCTGGACGTGTGGGGTGTCGCACTGTCCTACTGGAATTGCCCAAGTCCGTGGGAATGCGTAATGGAAATGAGTGGATGCAAGTGATCAGACAGGATGCTTACGTCAGAGTCGTATCTAGACGTGTCAGGGGTCTCATATCGCTCCAACTGCACACGTCCCGCACCATTACAGACATTGAAAAGTCCGCTCCTGGCATACAGGGTGCATGGATTCATGAGGTTGTCTCCATAGCTGTACACGTCTATCCGCTCGATAACAATTTGTAACGTGACTCGTCCGACCAGGCAACGTGTTTCCAGTCATCAACACTCCAATGTCGGTGTTGACGAGTCCAGGGGAGGCGTGAAGCTTTGTGTCGTGCAGTCATCAAGGGTACACGAGTGGGCCTTCGGCTCCAAAAGCCCATATCGATGATGTTGCGTTGAAGGGTTCGCACGCTGACAGCTGTTGATGGTGCGTCATTGAAATCTGCGGCAATTTGCGGAAGGATTGCCCTTCGGTCACGTTGAACGATTCTCTTCAGTCGTCGTCGGTCCCGTTCTTGCAGGATCCTTTTCTGGCCGCAGCGATGTCGGAGGTTTAATGTTTTACCGGCTTCCTAATATTCACTGTACCCTTGTGAAATAGTCGTACGGGAAAATCCCCACTTCATCGCTACTCCGGAGATGCTGTGTCCCATCGCTCGTGCGCCGTCTATAACACCACATTGAAACTGTGGTGTCACCGCCAGACACCACACTTGCTAGGTGGTAGCCTTTAAATCGGCCGCGGTCCGTTAGTATACGTCGGACCCGCTTGTCCCCACTATCAGTGATTGCAGACCGAGCGCCGCCACACGGCAGGTCTAGAGAGACTTCCTAGCACTCGCCCCAGTTGTACAGCAGACTTTGCTAGCGATGGTTCACTGACAAATTACGCTCTCAATTGCCGAGACGATAGTTGGCATAGCCTTCAGCTACGTCATTTGCTACCACCTAGCAAGGCGCCATTACCAACTGCTATTTATCTTGTGATGCATGTACCGTCAGACGGATGTTCACCAATTATGGATTAAAGTTAAGTATTCCAGCAGCTACGTACTTTATTTGCTAGTCTCCATTACTTGTCCTGTTCCAGACCTCACGCCAGCCTGCGTGAGCTTAAACGCGTGCCTTTCGGCTTCCTCTCCTAGTGGCTTGGCTGTCTTGGTGGTGGTGGTGGTTAGTGTTTAACGTCCCGTCGACAACGAGGTCATTAGAGACGGAGCTCATGCTCGGGTTAGGGAAGGATTGGGAAGGAAATCGTCCGTGCCCTTTCAAAGGAGCCATCCCGGCATTTGCCTGAAGCGATTTAGGGAAATCACGGAAAACCTAAATCAGGATGGCTGGAGACGGGATTGAACCGTCGTCCTCCCGAATGCGAGTCCAGTGTGCTAACCACTGCGCCACCTCGCTCGGTGGCTGTCTTGCCAGTCCACAACAGAAACTCACTTAAATCTTGATAACCTGCCATTGTAGCAGCGATAACCGATCTAACAACTGCCCCGGACACTTGTTGCCTTATATAGGCGTTGCCGACCGCAGCGCCGTATTCTGCCTGTTTACATATCTCTCTATTTGAATACGCATGCCTATACCAATTTCTTTGGCGCTTCAGTCTATGTGTCAGAAGACACGAATAGCTTTTGTACAGAAAGTCGAACTGTGAGTCTCATGTACTCTTATTAATGAAATACCCTATGTATCTAAAGCTACACCTGAATGACTCAAGAAGAAGCTCACAGCTGGACTTCCTCTACAAAACCTATTCGTGCCTTCTGTCACCATATAGTATGACTAGTTATGGGTAACAACTAAATGTGTGATTCGAGAATGAGCGAATCAGCCCGAAACCTGTAACTGCTGCAGCAAAATCGTATACTCATGCAGCTGAGACGAACAAGATAAAAAAATTATCAAACATCCTCGAAAATATTATTGGCAGTTTTACAAATTATAGAGTGCAGGAATCAGTCGTCCTTTTTTGATTTTATTACGCAAATTCAGATTTTGGCTGGTAGCTAGCCATTCTCAATTTACTATTTTCTATTGAGAGTAGAAAACAGTGAGAATGGCTAGCTACTAGCCGAAATCTGAATCAAATGGCTCTAACAAGGGAACCCAATCGCACCCCCCCTCAGCTTTAGTTATAAGTTGGCACAGTGGATAGGGCTTGAAAAACTGAACACAGATCAATCGAGAAAACAGGAAGAAGTTGTGTGGAACTATGAAAAAATAAGCGAAATATACAAACTGAGTAGCCCATGTGTAAGATAGGCAACATCAAGGATAATATGAGCTCAGGAGCGCCGTGGTCTCGTGGTTAGCGTGAGAGGTCCTCGGTTCCATTCTTCCCTCAAGTGAAAATTTTACTTTATTTATTTTCGCAAAGTTATGATCTGTCCGTTCGTTCATTGACGTCTCTGTTCACTGTAATAAGTTTAGTGCCTGTGTTTTGCAACCGCACCGCAAAACCGTGCGATTAGTAGACGAAAGGACGTGCCTCTCCAAGGGCAACCGAAAACATTTGATCGCAAGGTCATAGGTCAACCGATTCCTCCACAGAAAACACGTCTGATGTATTCTATACGACACTGGTGACGGCATGTGCATCACATGACAGGAATATGTTGTCGACCCACCTAACTTGTACAATGGGTAAAAAGATTCTTCTACCTTGCCCTATTTAGGTTTTCTTATAGATGTGGTAACCACACCCAAAAAAGTGATGAAAACATAAGAGTTTGTGACATAAACTGAAAATAAATATTAAACTTTTCACTCGAGGGAAGACTTGAATCAAGGACCACTCGCCCCGCAGCTGCTCACGCTAACCACGGGACCACGGCACTGCTGAGCTCACATAGTCCTTGATGTTGCCTATCTTGCGCATGGAGTACGCAGTTTGTATATTTTGCTTATTTTTTTCATAGTTCCACACAACTTCTTCCTGTTTTCTCGATTGATCTGTGTTCAGTTTTTCAAGCCCTATCCACTGTGCCAACTTATAACTAAATCTGACGGGGGGGGTGCGATGGGGAGGTTCCCTTGTAAGCAGTATGGGACATCTGAGGTCATCAGCCCCCTAGACTTAGAACTACTTAAAGCTACTTAAACCTAACTAACCTAAGGAGAGCACACACGTCCATGCCCGAGGCAGGATTCGATCCTGCGACCGTAGCAGCAGCGCGGCTCCGGATTGAAGCGCCTAGAACCGCTCGGTCACAACGCCCGGCGCCGAAATCTGGATTTGCGTAGTGAAATCTAAAAAAGGACGACTGGTTGCTGCACTCTATGATTTATGAGCCACATAACAGTCGCTGAGTGCACCCACTTTCCGAATGGAAGATAACCTGATTATTGACAGTAGTAATGGGTAGTCTTGTTCTTCTCACAACATAGAAAGTCGATATTCTGCCTTTTAAGGCGATGTACGATGTTTAGAGGACTTTAGTATCGATACTGAGAGATCGATGTTTAAGCTGAAAACATTTTCGAGTTTCGCTAGTGTAGAGTGTCCCGCGCTGCCTGAGGCCTAACCACTGTAGTGGAACCTTTTTGTTGTGGGACGCGGCAGGACGTGGTCTGCTCCTCGCTGTCGCCGCTGCCGTTGGTGTTCCGCGCCGTGACTGATGACGTCCTACCGCCCCCGCACAAGGGGGAGGGGAGGAACTGTTAACTATTTGTCCCAGACTCTCCCACGTTGGCAGAGTTTACGTTTTTGCACTGCGAATTGTCTGGACGCGAGCCAGCGAGGCACGGAGGTATTTTGCCCGCGACCTCGGCTATTCTCTCTGACCGGCCAGAACAACAACAGCAACAACAAGAAGTACGTTATTCAGGCAATTAAGCCCCGCATGCGATATTAAACTTGCTGCAATCTGCGAGGGTCACCATTCAAGTCTTTACAAAGAGCCGTTAGGGATCACTCTTGAGATGTGCCTTTACATCTACATCTACGTGACTACTCTGCTATTCACAATAAAGTCACTGGCAAAGGGTTCAATGAAGCACCTTCAAGCAGTCTCTCTGCTGTTCCACTCTCGAACGCCACGCGGGAAAAACGAGCACAAAAAATTTTTCTGTGCAAGCCCTGGATTATCTTATTTTATGGTGATGATCATTTCTGCCTAGGTAGGTGGGTGCCAACAGAATGTTTTCGTAATCGGAGGAGAAAACTGGTGATTGAAATTTCATGAGAAGATGCCGTCGCAACGAAAAACGCCTTTGTTTTAATGATTGTCACTCCAATTCACGTATCATGTTTGTAACACTATCTCTCCTATTTCGCGATAATACAAAACGAGCCGCCCTTCTTTGTACTTCATCGATGTCATCCGTCGGTCCCACCTGATACGGATCCCACACCGCAGAGCAGTACTCCAGAATAGGGCGCACAAGCGTGGTGTAAACAGTCTCTTTGGTAGACCTGTTACACCTTCTAAGTGTTCTGCCAGTGAATCGCAGTCTTTGGTTTGCTCTACCCACAGTATTATCTATGTGATCGTTCCAATTTAAGTTATTTGTAATTCTAATCCGTAAGTATTTAGTTGAATTTACAGCTTTCAGATTTGTGTGACTTATCGCGTAATCGAAATTTAGCTGATTTCTTTTAGTACTCACGTGAATAACTTCAGTCCGCAGCTCGTGGTCGTGCGGTAGCGTTCTCGCTGTCCGCGCCCGGGTTCCCGGGTGCGATTCCTGGCGGGGTCAGCGATTTTCTCTGCCTCGTGATGACTGGGTGTTGTGTGATGTCCTTAGGTTAGTTAGGTTTAAGTAGTTCTAAGTTCTAGGGGACTCATGACCATAGATGTTAAGTCCCATAGTGCTCAGAGCCATTTGGAATATTTGAATAACTTCACACTTTGCCTTATTCAGGGTCAATTGCCACTTTTCGCACCATACAGATGTCTTATCTAAATCATTTTCCAAGTCGTTTTGATCACCTGATGACTTTACAGGACGGCAAATGAGAGCACCATCTGCAAACAATCTAAGACGGCTACTCAGATTGTCTCCTATGTCGTTAATATAGATCAGGAACAACAGAGGGCCTATAGCACTTCCTTGGGGAACACCGGATATTACTTCTGTTTTACTCGTTGTGTAAGATTCTTTCGTCTGTTATTGTTATAACAAGTGGCGTCTTTGGTCAGCTAGTGTTACAGTGGACGTTTAAGCCAGTTTTTTTTTTTTTATGCGGCAGAACCTCGGGCCGGGGTTGTTCAAATGGTTCAAATGGCTCTGAGCACTATGGGACTCAACTGCTGAGGTCATCAGTCCCCTAGAACTTAGAACTAGTTAAACCTAACTAACCTAAGGACATCACACACATCCATGCCCGAGGCAGGATTCGCACGTGCAACCGTAACGGTCCCGCGGTTCCAGATCGTAGCGCCTAGAACCGCTCGGCCACTCTGGCCGGCGCCGCGGTCCGAACTTAGTTATTAGTAACCATCTGTTCCCGGTCACGCATTGCTGTGCTTCAGTCTGTTTGGTCCAATGGGAAAGAAAGCAAAGCGAAAGCACAAGTTTGTAATATATGTCGCAATTGGGTATGTGTAACCCCCCCACCAGTCTCTGTCCATCACCCCCCCCCTCTCTCTCTCTCTCCCCATCTGCCTTTCTGTCCATTTAGTCCTTTCTGCTTTCTATGTCCATTTCTTCCCAACCGTCTGTCCTATACCCCTCTTCTTGACACTGGGCCTCATTTACTGTTGTTGCAAATTCACATTTTGTTGTACTACTCTAATCGTAAACTGATAAGCCATAAATAAAACTTTCCAGTTTGCCACCAACGCTTCACTACATTTGGGGCTTTAATGAATCAAATTGGTTACATATGTAACATTCAAAGTATTTTCCATCGCTGGCCATTACTTTCTTCCATCTTTCGGGCATTGTACGAATTCTGAGTCGAAGAAATTGTCCATCTTCTGAAGCGATCCACGAATCGATCGAATTTGTGACTTCATGAGGTCGAACAGGTGATAGTCAGAGGGAGCAATGTGTGGAGAATACGGCGGCTGGGGTAGGACTTACCATTTTAACGTTCGCAAGTACGTTTTGACTTCTCTTGCAACGTGGGGTCGAGCGTTGTCGTGCTGCAAAATCACCTTATCGCGCCTCTCGCTGTATTTAGGCCGTTTGTCTTTTAATTCTCTGCTCAAACGCATTAATTGTGCTCGGTAACGAGCACCTGCGATTGTTTCACTCGGTTTTAACACCTCACACTACACGACGCCGAGCTGGTGCCACCAAATGCAGAGCATGATCTTGGAGCCGTGAATATGCAGTTTGGCAGTCGACGTGGAAGCATGCTCGGAATATACCCATGATTTCTTGCGTTTATGGGTATCGTAATGCGATGCAGAAATCCCTTTCGTTTTTGCCTCTGAAGCAACTGTTCACAAACACACAAACGCCGTTCAACGCCCCTCGGTGTCAGCTCACACTGGATCCAAGTTCCTTCTTTCTGAATCGTACCCATAGCCTTGAGACCTTCTGAAATGGCTTGCTGTATCACTCCCACTAATCGTGCCAATTCGTCTTGAGTTTGACGCGAGTCTTCACTCAGCAATGTCTCCAATTCTGCATCTTCGAAAACATTCTCTCTTCCACCACTATGCCGGTCTACGACGTTAAAGTCACCGTCCTTGAAGCGTTGAAACCACTCACGACACTTTCTTTCACTAACAGCGTACCGAGCGAGGTGGCACAGTGGTTAGCACACTGGACTCGCATTCGGGAGGACGACGGTTCGATCCCGTCTCCAACCATCCTGATTTAGGTTTTCCGTTACTTCCCTAAATCGTTTCAGGTAAATGCCGGGATGGTTCCTTTGAAAGGGCACGGCCGATTTCCTTCCCAATCCTTCCCTAACCCGAGCTTGCGCTCCATCTCTAATGACCTCGTTGTCGACGGGACGTTAAACACTAACCAACTACCTACCACTAACAGCGTCCTTACCGTACGTACCTGAGAGCATTCGATGAGACTCAGGCGCTGTTTCCTTCATATTGAAACAATATAGTAACACATCGCGCAAGTGACGAGAATTAGGCTCGTAAACTGACATTTTCAATCAAGAACAACTTTATGATACAGACACAAATCGACTAATATTTGAATGAGGTTATGCTGACCGAGGTCCAAGCTAACTGCCTGACGTCTGCGATCTGTTTCTTTCGACCGCTACTGACCGTTGCCGCCACCTATCGGCAAACGGCGGAAGCAAAGTTGTACACTTAGGATGATTGTATTTAAAGTTAAACTTTCAGAACGCTGTAGAAATAACGCCATTGCTCAGAATGACTTGAAATTGCAACGGAATATTATCGGAGAAGGGGAGAAACGTATGGCGGAAGAAAAAAAAAATAGTGTGAAAATTGATCTACAGATGGCGCTGTATGTGTCAGTCTACGCAAAATGTAAACACGTGACATGCGCACGACCCACAGAAGTTAGTATAAACACGCCGGGTTGTGGGGCGGCGGGTGGAATAATTGTTGTTGTTGTTGTTGTGGTCTTCAGTCCTGAGACTGGTTTGATGCAGCTCTCCATGCTACTCTATCCTGTGCAACCTTCTTCATCTCCCAGTACCTACTGCAACCTACATCCTTCTGAATCTGCTTAGTGTATTCATCTCTTGGTCTCCCCCTACGATTTTTACCCTCCACGCTGCCCTCCAATACTAAATTGGTGATCCCTTGATGCCTCAGAACATGTCCTACCAACCGATCCCTTCTTCTGGTCAAGTTGTGCCACAAACTTCTCTTCTCCCCAATCCTATTCAATACTTCCTCATTAGTTATGTGATCTACCCATCTAATCTTCAGCATTCTTCTGTAGCACCACATTTCGAAAGCTTCTATTCTCTTCTTGTCCAAACAATTTATCGTCCATGTTTCACTTCCATACATGGCTACACTCCATACGAATACTTTCAGAAATGACTTCCTGACACTTAAATCAATACTGGATGTTAACAAATTTCTCTTCTTCAGAAACGCTTTCCTTGCCATTGCCAGCCTACATTTTATATCCTCTCTACTTCGACCATCATCAGTTATTTTGCTCCCCAAATAGCAAAACTCCTTTACTACTTTAAGTGCCTCATTTCCTAATCTAATTCCCTCAGCATCACCCGACTTAATTAGACTACATTCCATTATCCTTGTTTTGCTTTTGTTGATGTTCATCTTATTTCCTCCTTTCAAGACACTGTCCATTCCATTCAACTGCTCTTCCAAGTCCTTTGCTGTCTCTGACAGAATTACAATGTCATCGGCGAACCTCAAAGTTTTTATTTCTTCTCCATGAATTTTAATACCTACCCCGAATTTTTCTTTTGTTTCCTTTACTGCTTGCTCAATATACAGATTGAACAACATCGGGGAGAGGCTACAACCCTGTCTTACTCCCTTCCCAACCACTGCTTCCCTTTCATGTCCCTCGACTCTTATAACTGCCATCTGGTTTCTGTACAAATTGTAAATAGCCTTTCGCTCCCTGTATTTTACCCCTGCCACCTTCAGAATTTGAAAGGGAGTATTCCAGTCAACATTGTCAAAAGCTTTCTCTAAGTCTACAAATGCTAGAAACGTAGGTTTGCCTTTCCTTAATCTTTCTTCTAAGATAAGTCGTAAGGTCAGTATTGCCTCACGTGTTCCAGTGTTTCTACAGAATCCAAACTGATCTTCCCCGAGGTTGGCTTCTACTAGTTTTTCCATTCGTCTGTAAAGAATTCGTCTTAGTATTTTGCAGCTGTGACTTATTAAGCTGATAGTTCGGTAATTTTCACATCTGTCAACACCTGCTTTCTTTGGGATAGGAATTATTATATTCTTCTTGAAGTCTGAGGGTATTTCGCCTGTTTCATACATCTTGCTCACCAGATGGTAGAGTTTTGTCAGGACTGGCTCTCCCACGGCCGTCAGTAGTTCCAATGGAATATTGTCTACTCCGGGGGCCTTGTTTCGACTCAGGTCTTTCAGTGCTCTGTCAAACTTTTCACGCAGTGTGATATCTCCAATTTCATCAATGTCCTCTTCCATTCCTATAATATTGCTCTCAACTGCATCGCCCTTGTATAGACCCTCTATATACTCCCTCCACCTTTCTGCTTTCCCTTCTTTGCTTAGAACTGGG
The DNA here is from genome assembly GCF_021461395.2 of Schistocerca americana. Classification (NCBI taxonomy): domain Eukaryota; kingdom Metazoa; phylum Arthropoda; class Insecta; order Orthoptera; family Acrididae; genus Schistocerca; species Schistocerca americana. The sequence continues at coordinate 140,489,125 of NC_060129.1, forward strand.
TTTCCATCTGAGCTCTTGATATTCATACAAGTCGTTCTCTTATCTCCAAAGGTCTCTTTAATTTTCCTGTAGGCGGTATCTATCTTACCCCTAGTGAGATAGGCCTCTACATCCTTACATTTGTCCTCTAGCCATCCCTGCTTAGCCATTTTGCACTTCTTGTCGATCTCATTTTGGAGACGTTTGTATTCCTTTTTGCCTGCTTCATTTACTGCATTTTTATATTTTCTCCTTTCATCAATTAAATTCAATATTTCTTCTGTTACCCAAGGATTTCTACTAGCCCTCGTCTTTTTACCTACGTGATCCTCTGCTGCCTTCACTATTTCATCCCTCAAAGCTACCCATTCTTCTTCTACTGTATTTATTTCCCCCATTCCTTTCAATTGCTCCCTTATGCTCTCCCTGAATCTCTGTACAACTTCTGGTTCTTTTAGTTTATCCAGGTCCCATCTCCTTAAATTCCCACCTTTTTGCAGTTTCTTTAGTTTTAATCTACAGGTCATAACCAATAGATTGTGGTCAGAGTCCACATCTGCCCCTGGAAATGTCTTACAATTTAAAACCTGGTTCCTAAATCTCTGTCTTACCATGATATAATCTATCTGATACCTTTTAGTATCTGCAGGGTTCTTCCATGTATACAACCTTCTTTCATGATTCTTAAACCAAGTGTTAGTTATGATTATGTTGTGCTCTGTGCAAAATTCTACCAGGCGGCTTCCTCTTTCATTTCTGTCCCCCAATCCATATTCACCTACTATGTTTCCTTCTCTCCCTTTTCCTACACTCGAATTCCAGTCACCCATGACTATTAAATTTTCGTCTCCCTTCACAATCTGAATAATTTCTTTTATTTCATCATACATTTCTTCAATTTCTTCGTCATCTGCAGAGCTAGTTGGCATATAAACTTGTACTACTGTAGTAGGTGTGGGCTTCGTATCTATCTTGGCCACAATAATGCGTTCACTATGCTGTTTGTAGTAGCTTACCCGCATTCCTATTTTCCTATTCATTATTAAACCTATTCCTGCATTACCCCTATTTGATTTTGTGTTTATAACCCTGTAGTCACCTGACCAGAAGTCTTGTTCCTCCTGCCACCGAACTTCACTAATTCCCACTATATCTAACTTCAACCTATCCATTTCCCTTTTTAAATTTTCTAACCTACCTGCCCGATTATGGGATCTGACATTCCACGCTCCGATCCGTAGAACGCCAGTTTTCTTTCTCCTGATAACGACATCCTCTTGAGTAGTCCCCACCCGGAGATCCGAATGGGGGACTATTTTACCTCCGGAATATTTTACCCAAGAGGACGCCATCATCATGTAATCATACAGTAAAGCTGCATGCCCTGGGGACAAATTACGGCTGTAGTTTCCCCTTGCTTTCAGCCGTTCGCAGTACCAGCACAGCAAGGCCGTTTTGGTTATTGTTACAAGGCCAGATCAGTGAATCATCCATACTGTTGCCCCTGCAACTATTGAAAAGGCTGCTGCCTCTCTTCAGGAACCACACGTTTGTCTGGCCTCTCAACAGATACCCCTCCGTTGTGGTTGCACCTACGGTACGGCCATCTGTATCGCTGAGGCACGCAAGCCTCCCCACCAACGGCAAGGTCCATGGTTCATGGGGGGGGAATAATTGTTAAATGATCCTATTATTTATTTAGTGCTGTTGTTTGCTGTCCTCAACACTGGCTCTTTAACTACAATATTGACAACCAGAAAGTGATTAGCAAAACGTGAACCCTGTAATTAGAATTCCTAGTGCCCACTTCATCTGAGAAATACATTTATAGCTTCAGCTTATAGCTCTGAGGAATTAGGAGATTGTCTGGGATTCATAATCAAAAACCATTCTCTCTAAAATGTTCACTATATTCTGAAAGTCACAGACCAAATAGAATCCACACAATCCAACTACCAGAGCAGAGTCTAATGCGCTGATGCAACTATAACTGTTCAAATTAAATGTTTAAGTGAATGCTCGCCATAATTTGATAATAATGTTCATCAAACGCCACGCTAATATTGGTAGAATGTCTGTCCTGCGGCGGCACGTGAAAATACGACATTCGCAAACTAAAGATAGATCATTAACGTCATCCCAGAATTAACACTTCATTCGAAAACGATTTCATGGTTACCAGTATCCCGAGTAACTTATTACGGCATCCGAGGCTGTTTATATCAACAATACCGACGCGACGCGACTCCCGGCACAGGTGGTGCGCTAATCAGCGTCTGGAGAGAACTGGGGCGTTCCTCTCTCGCGCAGCGTTCTTAGATATTGAGCCGCGGTGTGGACGGCTAAGGGAACGCCTGATCAACTCGGCTCTCCCGACTAACTGCTGGGCTAGTAATGCACCACTTTAAGTTGTCGAATAAATCATTGCTTCCTTTGCTGATGGCTGATGAAGCTTTCAATTTAATTGTGGAATCAGCACAGAAGTAAGTATTCGTAATAAAAGTCTGATGTGGCTAAGTCAAATATTTTGGGCGAGAGAATTAATTTAATTACACTACACGCAGTAGACGAGCTCTGAACTTGCCCTTTGGAGATACGCTATCGCTATAGTTTTATAGTTATTCAGTTGAAACTTCTCACATCTTTATGATTATAGCGGATCTCCCTTCTACTTAAATTTAAACATCCTAGCTGTATTTATTCGCTACTTAATCTACCTTGCTTCCTTAATTTCTAAGACAAAAACCAGAAAATCATCAATTTCAACTAAAATTTTAATTTGTGAGATCCAGAATACTGTTTCTACGAAATTATTATGCAAAAGGAATCTAAATATAAATTTTTAAGTTTCTAGCTCTTTTCTGTTGCGCCAATGATTTTTACAGAAAAACATCCAAATTTCGAAAATGGTTGAAGTTATTGAACTGATATCCAACACATATTGATTTTGTATTACTGCTGACATGCTAGAAACGTTTCAGGTTATTTACTTCATTTTAAAGTATTGCGCAATATTTATGACGTCAGAGCTAGTTACAGCGGACTAGGCTGGCACACAATGGAAAGACTGATGTGAATTTTATAAGACGTGAGTAGGCTGCTTCCTACAGGGTCCATGCCTTTTCCTCCTTTCGCGTATGCGGCGTCCGCCATGACTGCCTCAATGCAGGATCGCGCTCTGCTTGTAAAGCTGTATTGCAAGAATGATGGCTGTGCACACGTCGCTCTGCAGAAGTTCCGGACACTGAAGGGTTTGAAAAAAGGCGTTGGTTCGATGGCTGCCGTGGGTCTGGAGAAAATGATTCAGAAACTGGAAAGAAGACGGGCTCTTCTGGCGTGCAATCAGGCAGAGGGAGGAAACGAGTTGATTCGAAATCAGTGGAAGCAGTGGCCACAGAAATGCGGGAGGAAACTAGCGGTGGTGTGCGAACGTGTATTGCACGGACTATTGCCCGAACGTTGGACGTACCCGTGAGCACGGTGAGTAAAATCCAACGAAACATCCTCCTTTGCAGTCCACTCAAAATTACCCATGTGCACGAGTTGCTTCCTGTTGATCTGCCAGCAAGAGAGACCTTTGCTTTAGAATTTCTCGCTCGCACGGAAGTGAACAGTGACTGATAGTGGAAGATTTTTGTGGACAGACGGAGCCCACTTCCATCTTACAGGATACGAGGTGCGGCTAGAAAAAAACTGGACTGATGCTGGAAAAAACATTTATTTTCAATTATTTACAATTTCATGTTATCTCCTTCAATGTGCTCTCCTCCTCGGTCTCTACACCGCTCCATACGAATTTTCCACTGTTCATAGCAATGCTGCAGATCATTTTCGGTAAGTCCATACGTTACTTCCGTCGCTTTTTCTTTTACTGCTTCAACAGTCTCAAATCTAGTTCCTTTCAAAGCTGACTTGACTTTAGGGAAAAGAAAAAAGTCACAGGGGGCCAAATCAGGTGAGTAGGGTGGATGATCTAAGATGGGAATGTTGTGTTTTGCCAAAAACGTCTTCACTGACAACGCACTGTGAGCTGGAGCATTGTCTTGGTGAAGGATCCATGACTTTTTTCTCCACAAATCGTTCCGTTTTCTCCGTACTCGCTCACGTAGGGTAGCCAGGACGCTAATGTAGTAATGCTGATTCACTGTTTGTCCCTCTGGTACCCAATCAATGTGCACAATCCCTCTGATGTCAAAAAAAACAATCATCATTGCCTTGAATTTCGATTTTGACATTCGTGCTTTTTTTGTCGTGGAGAACCAGGAGTTTTCCAATGCATCGATTGGCGTTTAGTTTCGGGATCGTAAGTAAAAAAACCACGATTCATCGCAAGTAATAACGTTTTGTAAGAAGGTGGGATCACTTTCAATGTTTTCCAGGATGTCAGAACAAATCATTCTTCGGCGTTCCTTCTGTTCAATTGTGAGACACTTTGCAACCATTTTTGAACACACTTTGTTCATGTTGAAACTTTCATGAAGAATCTGTCTAACACTTTCCTTGTCAACTCCTGTTAACTCAGACACTGCTCTGATCGTTAAACGGCGATCTTGTCGAACAAGTTTACCGATTTTTTCAATGTTTGCATCAGTTTTTGCTGACAATGGTCTGCCAGTGCGAGTGTCATCACTGGTGTCTTCGCGGCCATCTTTAAATCGTTTAAACCACTCAAACACTTGTGTTCGCGATAAACAATCATCGCCGTACACTTGTTGTAACATTACAAACGCTTCACTTGCAGATCTTCCTAGTTTGAAACAAAATTTGATGTTAACACGCTGTTCTTTCTGTACACTCGACATTTTCCGACGCACAGACAAAACGTCAACTACTTAAAACAGACGCCACGGGCAGACTGAGTGCAGGAGGCAGATGAAACTCGAGCAGTAGGCGGAGCGAGAGTCACGTGACAGGCCACGCGACTTTCAGCCTTATTGCATTCGTTTTATTGTTTCACCAGTACTAGTCCGGTTTTTTTCTAGCCACACCTCCTATGTCAATACAAAGAATTGTCGAATATGGGCGAGAGAAAATTCACACACAAATCAACCAGAACCACTTCACCCTGAAAAGGTCACTGTGTGGTGTGGGTTCGTCATCGTTTATCATAGGGCCATATTTTTCCGAAGAGACAGGTGCTTCCGGCCCTGTTACCTGTACGGTCACTGGTAAGCGCTATGAGTTTCTTTTGCGCAACCACGTCATTCCAGCTCTCCAACAGCGTGGATTGGTGGATGCAATGATTTTTATGCAAGATGGCGCACCTCCACACATTGCAAATCCAGTTAAGCAGCTGCTGAAGCTCCATTTCGGAAATGCTAGAATTATCAGCCACCATTTCCCTACTGCCTGGACGTCGCGACCACCCGATCTTAATCCGTGTGACTTCTGGCTGTGCGGCTGTCTGAAAGATATTGTGTTCCGTGTCCCGATTCCAAACTTAGCTGCGTTGAAGACACGCATTGTGCTACACATTCTGAACGTGAGCCCGGAAACACTTCGATCAGTTGCGAAACATCCTGTTTCGCGATTTGAACTTGCAGGAAACGGTGGACAGCATACTGAACATGTTTTGCGCCAGTCACACGGAAATTAATAATCCGATTTGATTTTGATTGATGATTTTTATGCGGGCTTAGGCGTCAGGACAGTTAACAACCGATTTTTCCCATACGATGTGACCTTGTCGTGATGTATGGGCTTACGTGGCTAACAGAACACCCATGCACACCGAGTAATACAGTTCGTTTAACGTCAAACGTACACCTTAGACATTGTTGTATGGTTCAGTTGTCATTTGTAGTCGACCACTATTTAATTATGACGCTTACAGCGCCATCTATTGCTACATTTTGTAACTATTTATTTTTTTCCGCCATGCGTTTTCCCCCTTCTCCGATAATATTCCGTTGCAATTTGACGTCTTTTTGACTAGTGGTGTTATTTCTACTGCGGTTTGAAAGTTTAATTTTAATTATAATCACCCCATATATATATATATATATATATATATATATATATATATATATATATATATTGGTGTTGCGTTTCTTTTTCCATCATAGTATGAATGTCATACACTCTTGGAAATGAAAAAAAGAACACATTGACACCGGTGTGTCAGACCCACCATACTTGCTCCGGACACTGCGAGAGGGCTGTACAAGCAATGATCACACGCACGGCACAGCGGACACACCAGGAACCGCGGTGTTGGCCGTCGAATGGCGCTAGCTGCGCAGCATTTGTGCACCGCCGCCGTCAGTGTCAGCCAGTTTGCCGTGGCATACGGAGCTCCATCGCAGTCTTTAACACTGGTAGCATGCCGCGACAGCGTGGACGTGAACCGTATGTGCAGTTGACGGACTTTGAGCGAGGGCGTATAGTGGGCATGCGGGAGGCCGGGTGGACGTACCGCCGAATTGCTCAACACGTGGGGCGTGAGGTCTCCACAGTACATCAATGTTGTCGCCAGTGGTCGGCGGAAAGTGCACGTGCCCGTCGACCTGGGACCGGACCGCAGCGACGCACGGATGCACGCCAAGACCGTAGGATCCTACGCAGTGCCGTAGGGGACCGCAGCGCCACTTCCCAGCAAATTAGGGACACTGTTGCTCCTGGGGTATCGGCGAGGACCATTCGCAACCGTCTCCATGAAGCTGGGCTACGGTCCCGCACACCGTTAGGCCGTCTTCCGCTCACGCCCCAACATCGTGCAGCCCGCCTCCAGTGGTGTCGCGACAGGCGTGAATGGAGGGACGAATGGAGACGTGTCGTCTTCAGCGATGAGAGTCGCTTCTGCCTTGGTGCCAATGATGGTCGTATGCGTGTTTGGCGCCGTGTAGGTGAGCGCCACAATGAGGACTGCATACGACCGAGGCACACAGGACCAACACCCGGCATCATGGTGTGGGGAGCGATCTCCTACACTGGCCGTACACCACTGGTGATCGTCGAGGGGACACTGAATAGTGCACGGTACATCCAAACCGTCATCGAACCCATCGTTCTACCATTCCTAGACCGGCAAGGGAACTTGCTGTTCCAACAGGACAATGCACGTCCGCATGTATCCCGTGCCACCCAACGTGCTCTAGACGGTGTAAGTCAACTACCCTGGCCAGCAAGATCTCCGGATCTGTCCCCCATTGAGCATGTTTGGGACTGGATGAAGCGTCGTCTCACGCGGTCTGCACGTCCAGCACGAACGCTGGTCCAACTGAGGCGCCAGGTGGAAATGGCATGGCAAGCTGTTCCACAGGACTACATCCAGCATCTCTACGATCGTCTCCATGGGAGAATAGCAGCCTGCATTGCTGCGAAAGGTGGATATACACTGTACTAGTGCCGACATTGTGCATGCTCTGTTGCCTGTGTCTATGTGCCTGTGGTTCTGTCAGTGTGATCATGTGATGTATCTGACCCCAGGAATGTGTCAATAAAGTTTCCCCTTCCTGGGACAATGAATTCACGGTGTTCTTATTTCAATTTCCAGGAGTGTATATATAGAGGGGAATCTCTGTTAACGTAAGTTTCAACAACAACATGTAAAAATTTAGAGTTATTTGGTCGCGTACATTTTGAAACTTACGGTAACATAGTTTCCCCTTTATATATGACATACATACTATGATGGAAAAAGAATTGCAACACCAAAAAATAATTAATCTAGAGTAATAAAATTTCGGAAACATATTTTGGTAGGTAAGTGATTATCAATGCAAGATCACAGGTTAATATAAGCGTGAGATACGCTATTGCAAATGAGAAATGCTGGTCTGAGCGGTGTAACCGCCAGAATATTGAGTACACGCATGCAAACGTGCATGCATTTTGTTGTAGACGTGTCGAATGTCAGACTGTGGGATGGATCGGCCAGTACAGGGACTGCTAGTGTTAATAATTGGCAACCACTGCTGTACTATCGCAATAAAGGCATGAGATGTTCAATTGACTCTTTTATTAGAACATGTTACGCAGATATCACAAACATAAACTCCTTCCTAAACAACCAGACGTACAGCCTTGACAACTCAAAAAAAGTGTCCAATAACATGTGGCTGTAACTGCGACACAACATTTGGGGTTACACTCGTCACATTCCCGGGAGTGGAGGGGGGGAGGGGGGTCCATCGGGGGCCGAACCGCACAATAAGAGAGCAATGAGAGAAGCATTCAACGAATTCGAACATAAAACATTGGCAAACAATCTAAACAAGAACCCTAAAAAGTTTTGGTCATATGTAAAATCGGTAAGCGGATCTAAATCCCCTATTCAATCACTCGTTGACCACGATGGCACCGAAACAGAGGACGACCGAAGAAAGGCAGAAATACTGAATTCAGTGTTCCGAAACTGTTTCACTGCGGAAAATCGTAACACGGTCCCTGACTTCAGCCGTCGCACGGACGCCAAAATGGAAAATATTGAAATAAACGATATCGGAATTGAAAAACAACTGCTGTCACTTAGTAGCGGAAAAGCATCCGGACCAGACGAGATACCCTTAAGATTCTACAGTGATTATGCTAAAGAACTTGCCCCCTTTCTATCAGCAATTTATCGTAGATCGCTGGAAGAACGTAAAGTACCTAGCGACTGGAAGAAAGCGCAGGTCGTTCCCATTTTCAAGAAGGGTCATAAATCAGATGCGAATAATTATAGGCCTATTTCGCTTACGTCAATCTGTTGTAGAATAATGGAACATGTTTTGTGTTCTCGTATTATGACGTTCTTAGATAATACAAATCTCCTTCATCATAACCAACATGGATTCCGCAAACAGAGATCATGTGAAACACAGCTCGCCCTATTTGCCCAAGAAATTCACAGTGCCGTAGACACTGGCGAGCAGATTGATGCCGTATTCCTGTACTTCAGGAAGGCATTTGATACGGTTCCGCACTTACGTTTAGTGAAAAAAATACGAGCTTACGGAATATCGGACCAGGTTTGTGATTGGATTCAGGATTTCCTAGAAGAAAGAACACAACATGTCATTCTTAACGGTTCAAAATCTGCAGATGTAGAGGTAATTTCGGGAGTACCGCAGGGAAGCGTGATAGGACCTTTATTGTTTACAATATACATAAATGACTTAGTTGACAACATCGGTAGCTCCGTGAGGCTATTTGCAGATGACACGGTTGTCTACAAGAAAGTAGCAACATCAGAAGACTCGTACGTACTCCAGGAGGACCTGCAGAGGATTAATGCATGGTGCGACAGCTGGCAGCTTTCCCTAAACGTAGATAAATGTAATATAATGCGCATACATAGGGGCAGAAATCCATTCCAGTACGATTATGCCATAGGTGGTAAATCACTGGAAGCGGTAACGACCGTAAAATACTTAGGAGTTACTATCCGGAGCGATCTGAAGTGGAATGATCACATAAAACAAATAGTGGGAAAAGCAGGCGCCAGGTTGAGATTCATAGGAAGAATTCTAAGAAAATGTGACTCATCGACGAAAGAAGTAGCTTACAAAACACTTATTCGTCCGATTCTTGAGTATTGCTCATCAGTATGGGACCCTTACCAGGTTGGATTAATAGAAGAGATAGACATGATCCAGCGAAAAGCAGCGCGATTCGTCATGGGGACATTTAGTCAGCGCGAGAGCTTTACGGAGATGCTGAACAAGCTCCAGTGGCGGACACTTCAAGAAAGGCGTTACGCAATACGGAGAGGTTTATTATCGAAATTACGAGAGAGCACATTCCGGGAAGAGATGGGCAACATATTACTACCGCCCACATATATCTCGCGTAATGGTCACAACGAAAAGATCCGAGAAATTAGAGCAAATACGGAGACTTACAAGCAGTCGTTCTTCCCACGCACAATTCGTGAATGGAACAGGGAAGGGGGGATCAGATAGTGGTACAATAAGTACCCTCCGCCACACACCGTAAGGTGGCTCGCGGAGTATAGATGTAGATGTAGAATAACCCTGGGTTCGGTGTAGGGGCGGCGGTGGGGTGGGTGGACTGCTGTGGCCTGTTGTGGGATTGTGGAGATCGGTCGTTCGCGTACTAGAGCGAGGAACCAATTCTAAGGAACGGTCTTTCATAGGTCACTTCGGTCGCGGCTTTCTACTTATAGTTCCCGGGAACGGGAAATGGCGGTCCCGTTCCCGCAACAGCACGTCGGCCGGTCTCGTTCCAGCCTCGGTCCCGTTCCCGCCTATCTCGGTCTCGGTCTCGCTCGGCCGGACTCGGCCTTCTTCGGGTGGCCACTTGTCGCAGGTCCACTGCCGACTGGTCGTAGTTAGTTCAGTATCGAGTTGTTGTTGTTCGTTTCGTTCGCTTCGCACGCCCATTCTAGATCTGCTGCAAACTTTTTTTGAACGCTGAACTTCCGGTTCTCTTCGTATTCTATTCAGCGTCCACGACAGGTAATTAAAACTTATTTTATAATTATGTAAACTACATAAAAATTACATGGTATGTAATACATACATATTTTCAAGGATTGCATTGTACGAGGTGCATTCAAGTTCTAAGGTCTCCGATTTTTTTTTTTTTCTAATTAACTACTCACCCGAAATCGATGAAACTGGCGTTACTTCTCGACGTAATCGCCCTGCAGACGTACACATTTTTCACAACGCTGACGCCATGATTCCATGGCAGCGGCGAAGGCTTCTTTAGGAGTCTGTTTTGACCACTGGAAAATCGCTGAGGCAATAGCAGCACGGCTGGTGAATGTGCGGCCACGGAGAGTGTCTTTCATTGTTGGAAAAAGCCAAAAGTCACTAGGAGCCAGGTCAGGTGAGCAGGGAGCATGAGGAATCACTTCAAAGTTGTTATCACGAAGAAACTGTTGCGTAACGTTAGCTCGATGTGCGGGTGCGTTGTCTCGGTGAAACAGCACACGCGCAGCCCTTCCCGGACGTTTTTGTTGCAGTGCAGGAAGCAATTTGTTCTTCAAAACATTTTCGTAGGATGCTCCTGTTACCGTAGTGCCCTTTGGAACGCAATGGGTAAGGATTACGACCTCGCTGTCCCAGAACACGGACACCATAATTTTTTCAGCACTGGCGGTTACCCGCAATTTTTTTGGTGGTGGTGAATCTGTGTGCTTCCATTGAACTGACTGGCGCTTTGTTTCTGGATTGAAAAATGGCATCCACGTCTCATCCATTGTCACAACCGACGAAAAGAAAGTCCCATTCGTGCTGTTGTTGCGCGTCAACATTGCTCGGCAACGTGCCACACGGGCAGCCGTGTGGTCGTCCGTCAGCATTCGTGGCACCCACCTGGATGACACTTTTCGCATTTTCAGGTCGTCATGCAGGATTGTGTGCACGGAAGCCACAGAAATGCCAACTCTGGAGGCGATCTGTTCAACAGTCATTCGGCGATCCCCCAAAACAATTCTCTCCACTTTCTCGGTCGTGTCGTGAGACCGGCTTGTGCGAGCCCGAGGTTGTTTCGGTTTGTTGTCACACGATGTTCTGCCTACATTAAACTGTCACACCCACGAACGCACTTTCGACACATCCATAACTCCATCACCACATGTCTCCTTCAACTGCCGATGAATTTTAATTGGTATCACACCACGCAAATTCAGAAAACGAATGATTGCACGCTGTTCGAGTAAGGAAAACGTCGCCATTTTAAGTATTTAAAACAGTTCTCATTCTCGCCGCTGGTGGTAAAATTCCATCTGCCGTATGGTGCTGCCATCTCTGGGACGTATTGACAATGAACGCGGCCTCATTTTAAAACAGTGCGCATTTTTCTATCTCTTTCCAGTCTGGAGAAAAAAAATCAGAGGCCTTAGAACTTGAATGCACCTCGTATGTTAACCGGGGGCCTAGATACGACGGAGAGGCTCCGTCCCCGCCGCAGCTGCAGTGGTCCACAACCCCACGACGACTACCGCAGTCCACTTCACCCCTCCGCCGCCCCACACCGAACCCAAGCTTATTGTGCGGTTCGGCCCCCGGTGGACCCCCCAGGGAACGTCTCACACCAGACGAGTGTAGCCCCTATGTTTGCGTGGTAGAGTAACGGTGGTGTACGCGTACGTGGAGAACTTGTTGGCGCAGCAATCACTGACATAGTGTAGCTGAGGCGGAATAAGGGGAACCAGCCCACAATCGCCGAGGCAGATGGAAAACCGCCTAAAAACCATCCACAGGCTGGCCGGCTACTCACACCTCGACACAAATCCGCCGGGCGGATTCGTGCTGGGAACCAGGCGCTCCTTCCGAATCTGGAAAGCTGTGCGTTAGACCGCACGGCTAACCGGACAGGCTCTTGTTTTGTAACAAAACGGCATATCAGCTTACTTCACTTTTTCGATAGACAGCATAAGAAATACTTGTAAAAACGCAAGATTTTTTGTTATTACACTCGCAAAGGACGTCGGCACGCGGCACACACGAGTGGCCATTTTCCGTCGTTTTTTGATCCAAGGTGAAAGTCATGTTCATGGCTATGGAAGGCACAGCGACTTAAACCGAATGAAGCCCGCGCCCCGTAATCGAGTGCATGGTATCACATCTTGCAAAGAGAACACGATAGCACCATTTTGGAACATATATTGTGTTCGAACATTATGAATTACCTCGAAGAAAACGGTCTATTGACACACAGTCAACACGGATTTAGAAAACATCGTTCTTGTGAGACACAACTAGCTCTTTGCTCACACGAAGTGTTGAGTGGTATCGACAGGAGATGTCAAACTGATTCCGTATTTCTAGATTTCCAGAAGGCTTTTGACATTGTACCACACAAGCAGTTCGTAGTCAAACTGCGTGCTTATGGAATATCGTCTCAGTTACGTGACTGTTTGTTATTACACAAGCAAAGGAAGTCGGCCCGTCACACAGGAATGGCCATTTTCCGCTTTTTTTTTTAAATCCAATGAAAAAGGGCATGTTCATTGTTATGAAAGGCAGACTGACGTACAACCGAATGAAGCCCGCGCTCCATAATCGAGTGTCTGGTGTCACATTTTGTAAAGAGAATACGATAACTCGTACAATATTGTTTCAGTGGTACAGGGTGGCGGACGGAAAATCGGCCCCGAGTACTGGACTGCTCATTGTCGCCCAACAATCGTCATCTGTTGTTTCGAAGTTGTTTGCAATAGCTTCTTTGTTATTTCTTCACTGCCTGATTATTACATGTTTGCCTATTCTGCTCGTAGCGGTAAACAAATCGTGCGTAATTGGCGAGCAGTCTGTACTCGGGGCCGGTTTTTCGTGCGCCACCCTATATTATTTCACTGTGAAACGTCCCCTTAGAAAACTTATGAATGACTGTGCTGGTAAACCCGTTACGTTATTTCATTTTCAAACAGCTGAGCAGAACTGAACATACTCAGACATTACTCTCTTTACTTATTCTGATCAACACTAAACTGACACACAATATTTTTAGCGCAACGCAATCTGACTTTCAATAAACCCTACAAAAGAATGTCCCTGACTAACAATAACCTATACCTTTCATGAGTCACTTACCTCACAAAAATCTTCGTTACTCGATCTACTGCAATACAGCGAGCGCCAATACCGCCAGCTCAATAAATGATTCAAACTACTGAGGTCACTAACTACTGGTAGGCATAGTTAGCAAATGAAAGATTTTGATATAGAACAAACAATGTATTTACCTTAATACTGTCCAAAAGTCATAATATACACTCCTGAAAATGGAAAAAAGAACACATTGACACCGGTGTGTTAGACCCACCATACTTGCTCCGGACACTGCGAGAGGGCTGTTCAAGCAATGATTACACGCATGGCACAGCGGACACACCAGGAACCGCGGTGTTGGCCGTCGAATGGCGCTAGCTGCGCAGCATTTGTGCACCGCCGCCGTCAGTGTCAGCCAGTTTGCCGTGGCATACGGAGCTCCATCGCAGTCTTTAACACTGGTAGTATGCCGCGACAGCGTGGACGTGAACCGTATGTGCAGTTGACGGACTTTGAGCGAGGGCGTATAGTGGGCATGCGGGAGGCCGGGTGGACGTACCGCCGAATTGCTCAACACGTGGGGCGTGAGGTCTCCACAGTACATCGATGTTGTCGCCAGTGGTCGGCGGAAGGTGCACGTGCCCGTCGACCTGGGACCGGACCGCAGCGACGCACGGATGCACGCCAAGACCGTAGGATCCTACGCAGTGCCGTAGGGGACCGCACCGCCACTTCCCAGCAAATTAGGGACACTGTTGCTCCTGGGGTATCGGCGAGGACCATTCGCAACCGTCTCCATGAAGCTGGGCTACGGTCCCGCACACCGTTAGGCCGTCTTCCGCTCACGCCCCAACATCGTGCAGCCCGCCTCCAGTGGTGTCGCGACAGGCGTGAATGGAGGGACGAATGGAGACGTGTCGTCTTCAGCGATGAGAGTCGCTTCTGCCTTGGTGCCAATGATGGTCGTATGCGTGTTTGGCGCCGTGCAGGTGAGCGCCACAATCAGGACTGCATACGACCGAGGCACACAGGGCCAACACCCGGCATCATGGTGTGGGGAGCGATCTCCTACACTGGCCGTACACCACTGGTGATCGTCGAGGGGACACTGAATAGTGCACGGTACATCCAAACCGTCATCGAACCCATCGTTCTACCATTCCTAGACCGGCAAGGGAACTTGCTGTTCCAACAGGACAATGCACGTCCGCATGTATCCCGTGCCACCCAACGTGCTCTAGAAGGTGTAAGTCAACTACCCTGGCCAGCAAGATCTCCGGATCTGTCCCCCATTGAGCATGTTTGGGACTGGATGAAGCGTCGTCTCACGCGGTCTGCACGTCCAGCACGAACGCTAGTCCAACTGAGGCGCCAGGAGGAAATGGCATGGCAAGCCGTTCCACAGGACTACATCCAGCATCTCTACGATCGTCTCCATGGGAGAATAGCAGCCTGCATTGCTGCGAAAGGTGGATATACACTGTACTAGTGCCGACATTGTGCATGCTCTGTTGCCTGTGTCTATGTGCCTATGGTTCTGTCAGTGTGATCATGTGATGTTTCTGACCCCAGGAATGTGTCAATAAAGTTTCCCCTTCCTGGGACAATGAATTCACGGTGTTCTTATTTCAATTTCCAGGAGTGTATTTATCAGTTCATGGCATCCAGTCTTACAAATTTCGTTTTTCTGACGGACACACGTCCAGATCTTCCGCTCTCAAAACTCCGCCAGCTCTCTCCCCACGTCCACCACTGCTGGCGGCTCACCTCCAACTGCGCAACGCTACGCGCTGTTCACATCCAACTGCCCAACACTGCAATAGCGAATATTCCAACAATGCCAACCAGCCACAGACTGCACACAGCACAGCCAGTGATTTTCATACAGAGCGCTACGTGGCGTTACCAACATAAAAACCTAAACAGCCTACTCACAACTGCGTTACAGCTGGCTGAACGAGAGGTTTTGCAGAACCAAGAAAATTACAAGAGTGTGAGAATTCTGTTATGAATAAAAACTCTGCACTCCAGGGGGGAGGCAAGTGCCCCCTCTTGGCGCTTTCCATCTTCAGTCACGTACGCTACCAATTTTCAGTTTTTCATAAGAACCGTATACCAAGCACAAACGAACGGTGAACGAGTAAAAATGGTTCCCAAAAAAGAGCGACTACCAGTGAATTAGTTCCCAAGGATGAGGGACTTTGCCCATCTCTATTGTGAACCACTGAGGGCTGTGGTGGGACGAAGCCTCTCCGTCGTTTCTAGGTCCCCGGTTCAATACACACAATACACAATACAGAGGTATACCTCAGCTGGTAGTATACATTTCTGAAAATGCGCTAGCACTGTTAGGGCTAAACCGAGCGTGGCTAGAAAGCGCGAGTTTTGACGTTAGGTAGGACTGACAGTAGAGGTTTTGTGGGAATAAGCGAGTAGTCAGCAACGCAAGGACAATGCGTACGGTGTACATTCGCTGCCAAGTAATCCGTACAGCAGTGATAACGGGCGCAGGGCAGATGTGGGGCGCTCTCTAGCTCACCGCTTGCGTAATCGCCGGCTGCGTCTAGAGGATGATTCCGAGGTGATGTTGCAGGCTTTCTGGGATGACGCAGGCGCGTGAGGTATGGGACCCAGGTCTGGAAATGACCGAGTCGAATGTTCAAAGTTCCCTACTGTATCTTTATGGAGGTAACTTAGCCCAAATTTACTTCCTTCTCTACAAAAAATCTAAAAGCAAACAAACACCGTCCCAACAGGCTGCTGACAAAGATACGAACGTATGGAATAAGTTCACAGGTACGTGAGTGGCACGGAGATTTCTTAAGTAATAGAGTTTTCCTCGATGACGAATGTTCAGCCGGCCGCTGTGGCCGAGCGGTTCTAGGCGCTTCACTCTGGAACCGTGCGACCGCTACGGTCGCAGGTTCAAATTCTGCCTCGGGCATGGATGTGTGTGATATCCTTAGGTTAGTTAGGTTTGAGTAATTCTAAGTCTAGGGGACTGATGACCTCAGACGTTAAATCTCATAGAGCCATTTGAACCATTTTGTACAGGTTCCGTATCTCTCGGAACGGATGCAAAACTTTTTTTTGATGTGTGTGTGTATATGTAGAGTATATATTTTTTAAAACAATAATGTGCACGTTTTCTGTTAAACTGACGGCGAGAATGAAAATGCTCTGCTGTATCATTGTGCGGATCGGTTCACTTTGTCGTGGGCGGTTTCACTCATAGACGATTTTTACAGAAAAGAGGAAAGTTGTATTTCTTACTTATCGTTTATGGTTAGAACAGTATTACCGAATCTGAATTTGCAGGAACAACAAAGAAGTTTCAAGGTTAGAAAGGGAGGGAGAGGAACACAGGTGTAGGAGAAAATGGACATAGAAAGCGGAAAGGAGGAGATGGAGAGGTATAGTGCGTGTGTGTGTGTGTGTGTGTGTGTGTGTGTGTGTGTGTGTGTGTGTGTGTGTGTGAGAGAGAGAGAGAGAGAGAGAGAGAGAGAGAGATCGATGGAGGGGGAAGGAGGTAATGAACAGAGAGGGACAAGGAGGAGAAGATGGAAAAGGAGAGGCTGGGGTAGTTGGTGATTAGGACTGCCTCTGGCATGGATGTGTGTGATGTCCTTAGGTTAGTTAGGTTTAAGTAGTTCTAAGTTCTAGGGGACTGATGACCTCACATGTTAAGTCCCATAGTGCTCAGAGCCATTTGAACCATTTTTGAACAAGTGTTCATCAGCGACAAGGGTATCGTCAGCAGTGCCCCAGGGAAGTGTGACAGGACCGCTGTTGTTTCCTGTATACATAAATGTATTTGGCAGACAGGGTGGGCAGCAATCTGTGGTTGTTTGCTGATTATGCCGTGGTGTACGGTAAGGTGTTGAAATTGAGTGACTGCAGGAAGACTTCTAGTACTCAGCCACACACAATTGATATCATCAAAGTGTACGGGCTTGAAGATGGCATTCACGCAACGTCGAAACTAGTAGCCAAATAAATATGAAATCGTAAGTACAGCTGGAGGAGTTTCATTTTTAATCAAAATTGGAAATAGTCTGAATACAACTTGTCTTTATATTAAATACGCAGTTGAAGTAAAACAATTACATTGGCCTGATAAAAAATTTCCACCTTACTCGCGGCTTGTCAACATTGTCGCAGATTTCTCGAAAGCACAATAGCAAAGCAGTGGAACACAAAAATTGGAAGACGCATTCAGTTTGAGATCAGGAGGTGACAGCGACATCAGCCTCCACAATAGTGATCAGGAACATATAGGACACTTGTCTATGACTTCTTGCCAAACCAAAGGCAAATCAACACCATCACCGGCGCCTGTACTGAAAGATGACCTAAAAATAGGCAAGTTTGTTATGGTAAAATGGAACTCCTGAGTATTCCTTCGAGTTATCCTCGCCATAGAAGCTGAAGGTGCTAGAGTCGACTGCATGGAGCCTACACTAAAAGCCTGGAGGTGGCCCAAAAATAACTATGTCTTGTTGTATAAATTTGAAGGTGTGGTACAGACAATAGCACCCCCAAAATTAATAAAAAGAGGTTTGTTTTCTTTAACTGGACTCTAAATATTGTTATACCCCTACATTCTATAGTTTGTACAGTATCAAGAAAGTGTTGTTCAAAATTAATGTTCAAAATTAATATTTGTCTTTAAAATAAACGTTTGGAAGTTCACAGGATGTTCAGAAATTATGTTATTCAAATAACCATCAACCTACTAGGACCCAAACTGCCTTCAAATGGTAGTATTATGGGAATTACAGTCTGGGTTCAAGTAACCCAACTGTAAGGTTAACTTGAGCCCAAATAAAATAGAAAAAATAAAATATTTACTAAGTCACAAACAATGCGTAATGCACGTTAAAGTATCCATCATGAACGATAGCTTAATAATATATTGTACGTCGGTGAAAAAATCTGTTGTGCCGATTTTCAAATATAATGTCAGAAGTTTCGAAATCTATGCTCAAGTAGCCCGCGTTTATGGTACCTTAAAAGCTATGAGCTCTTGCTCATCTTCACTAGTCTGAAACACATCTATCCTACTGCAAGGTCCTTTGGTTTCCATATTTTTGGAGGAGTTAGTATGAACCCTATATTTATAGATTTCCGACAGGCCTATGACAGCATTAATCGGACGGTATTATGGAGGATAATGCAAGAGTTCGGCATCACAAGAAAATACATCAAAGTGATTGAAGCGTGTTACACAGATACGAGCTGCCAAGTATGGTTTGGAAACCAAATGTCAGAGCCTTTCCCTGTCCAACACGGTTTGAGACAAGGAGACTCTTTGCCCTAGTGCCATTCAACATTGCATTAGAAAAGGCACGACGTGAAATTGGTAATGATAGGGAGATGGATATAATTGGACCTGACACAATCCTGGCCTTTGCCGATGATGTGATGATTATGGGAGACTCACTCAATCAGATAGTGTCTGACACCACTAGGTTCATGAAAGAGGCAAGCAAATTGGGATTAGTTGTCAACGACGAGAAAACCAAATATATGATCGTCTCACGCCGACAGGATTTCCCTACCACTGTCAATATAGATGGACACAATTTTGAGCGAGTAGAGAATTTAAGTACCTGGGATCTGTCCTATCTAATAAAGGCGAGCTTGAGAAAGATATTCAACAGAGACTAATTAATGCTAATCGTGCCTTTTTTCGTCTCAGTAACTTATTCAAGTCACCCTTCGTCTCACAAAATAGCAAGATCAAACTTTATATGGCGCTGGTAAAACCGGTTCTGTTATATGGCTGCGAGACATGGGCGACTTCACAAACACTTGAAGAGCGCATTTGAAAGGAAAGTGCTCAGAGAGATCTATGAGCCTACATTCAACAGAGAAAATGGAAGATGGGAAAGGAGGCAAAAAGAGGACTTGTACCAACGTTTTGGGAAAGCTGACGTTGATAATACCATCTTTGGTTGGGACATGTCTTAAGAGCTGGAGAATCTATCCCCAACCGAGTGTTCAATTCCCAGCTGATTGAAAGACGCCCAAGAGGTCGACCAAGGACTAGGTGGAAAGATAGGGCGACGAGGACGTTGCAGAAGGTAGAACCAACAGCGCCCCTGGAAGATGCAACGGACAGAAGAAAGTGGAACAACATGTGCCAGAAATACCTGCAACTGTGATCGGGACAATGCTCCTCCCTGTGTCACTGATTGTGTTATTCATCTTTGTACAGTGTGTTATTCAGGTTTCTGATATTTCTTTTGCTTTCTGTCATGGGCCTTTATGACCTGTTACGTACAATGAATGCATCAGAATGTCAGCTGGTTGGCTTGATCATGAACCTTTCCAAAACAAAAGTTATGTCCAACAAATGGGTCCCAGCTGCAGATGTGAAAGTCAAGGACAGTCTATTAGAAGAGGTCAGTGAATATGTCTACTTTGGCCAGATTATAAATATGAAAGGGAGACATAAGACCAGAAATCTGTCGACGCATCAAGCTTGGCTGTCAAGCATTTGGGAAGAATTCAACAGTATTCAGATCAAAAAGCGCCAGTAAATCTGAAGAACGCAGTATTTGATCAATGCATTCTCCCTGTGATGTATGGCTGCGAGACATGGACACTGAACTCATTTACAAAAGGGATACTTAGGACAGCACAGAGAGCCATGGAGAGATCAACGCTGGGCTATACAAGAAAGGATACGAAAAGGGCAGATGACATCCGTTCTGTGACGAAGGTTAAT
Organism: Schistocerca americana; assembly: GCF_021461395.2. Taxonomy (NCBI): domain Eukaryota; kingdom Metazoa; phylum Arthropoda; class Insecta; order Orthoptera; family Acrididae; genus Schistocerca; species Schistocerca americana. Next base: position 140,509,282 of record NC_060129.1, read on the forward strand.
GACATCTTAGAGACAGTAGGTTCCTCGAAATGGCAGTGGGCTGGCCACGTTGCAAGAAGAAAAGACAACAGATGGACGAAGCTAGTACTGGAGTGGAGTCCGAGAGAGCACCGGAGGCCTAGAGAAAGACCACTAGACAGATGGGACAAAGACATCGAGAAGATAGCTGGTAACACCTGGCAGAGAATTCCCCAAGACCGTCCCACTTGCAGAAGACTGCTGAAAGCCTACCTGAATCCACGACTCGAAGAGGCCACATAAGTTAATGACTGAATTGGCTGATGATGATGATGATGATGATGAATGTTAGTATGAACAAAAACAAAAAAAGGCCAGTAAGTATGGGCTCCAAAACGCGCATCTTAAGACATGTGGGCACTCGCTTAGCAGAAGGGATGTTTGACAGTTTGGAAGATGGTGATAGCTTTTTAGGTATACGTCAGAGCCGATATTTAATGGACTTTCTTGTTTTACTCCATACCACCACCTCTGAAATTGCCTACCCTACAATCTTAGCAACAATAGCACCAGGACATGTGTTCCATTATTTAATATTTATCGTACGGCAAACAGAACAATTTTCAGAATGAGATTTTCACTCTGCAGCGGAGTGTGCGCTGATATGAAACTTCCTGGCAGGTTAAAACGGTGTGCCGGACCGAGACTCGAACTCGGGACCTTTGCCTTTTGAGGTCCCGAGTTCGAGTCTCGGTCCGGCACACAATTTTAATCTGCCAGGAAGTTTCAGAACAATTTTCACTTGTAACTTTCGATTAGGATGTTTCCGGACTGGAGTACCTTCATATTGATATATTTACCGTTCTCCATCACCCTCCAAAGTTTGTAACCTCATCACCGAATCACCCTGTATGTGTTTGTATAAGTTTATCTATCTGTTGATTCAGAGAAAGCTTTTGGCCATGTTGTCCGGAGTACACACTGTGAAATTCTGAAGGTAGTAGTGATAAAGTACAGGGAACCGAAGATTGTTTACTACATTTACGGAAATTAGACAGCAGATGCGAGAAATGGTGGTGGTAGTGGTAAGTTCCTATGGGACCAAACTGCTGACGTCATCGGTCCTAGGCTTACACACTACTTAATCTAACTTAAACTAACTTACGCTAAGGACAAAACACACACCCACGCTCGAGGGAGGACTCGAACGTTCGACAGGGGAGCTGCGCGAACCGTGGCAAGGCGCCCCAGACAGCACGGCTACCCCGCGCGGGTAGGCAGTAAAAGAGAGGAAAAAGAAGCTTTGATTTTTGCCAATAACATATTAATTTTGTTAGAGACAGCAAACTCCTTGGAAGAGGAGTTCTGATATGTATAGTCTTTGTGGTTATCAGATCAACACCAACAAAATTAAACGGGATTATAATAGGAAAAGAGACACTAAAATCGGTGGGTAAGTTTTGATATTTCGGCAGCCAAATAAGGGATGATGGAAATGGAAATGATCGTGTGGTGTCAGTGACCGGGAGTTCCCAGGCGGGAAATTCGGCCGCCAAGTCTTACTGACATGGGGAGGCCGCCAATTGTGAAATCCAGATTCGATTCATACTGCGCATAATAAAAGCTCATGGCCAGAGGTGTAATGTGGCAAAGCACCAAGATGCACTTCTCAGCCGTTGTCGAGAAAATCGACAGTTAAAAGAAACCGTTGCGGTGAAATACTCTCTACGATTAGTAACTTTCTACAGCGTGGTGGTGCAGCGGTAAGCGCTCGGGTTCGTAATCCGAAGGTCGTCAAATAGAATCTCGCTCCATGCAAGTTTTTTTTTAGTATTTGTTTTTTGTAATTCATATATATATATATAATTCCCGGCAATCAGTTGCAACAATTATGCATATAATAAGTTGCTGAAAGTCGTTTGTCGTGGAAAAACTGGTGACTTTGAACATCATTATGTTTTCCGCAAACAGAGTTGTATTTCACAAATGTTATTAATTGTCTTCATAATGTTAACCACGTACAGTTAACGGAAGACGTAGGAACGAATACGTATAGCGTAAGTCAAACGTTCGAATTCGAATAGAGACCCCACGAACACAAACTTGCTGTGGCAGGTATGAAATATAAACTCCGTTACTCGCTCGTTACACTTGAAGGACAGATGTTGAATGGGCCGAAACGAGCCGCCCCATAACAGCGTAGTTGCCTGCTAACTTCGAAAGAAGGTAGATGCAGTCCCTAGCGCAACTTATAACATCGTCGAAAATCAGTGCGGACGTGAGAGCTTTGGTACACCCTGTTAAACAAACGGAAAAATGGAGGCGGTACAATTGGAGAGCGATCCGCCTTCACCAATATGCATAACCATTAATAGTTTATATATATATATATATATATATATATATATATATATGAATTGTAAAAAACTAATAATAAAAATCTATTGCATGGCGCGAGACTCGATCCGGCGACCTTCGGATTACGAACCCGAGCGCTTACCGCTGCGCCACAACGCTGTAGAAAATTATTAATCGTAGAGAGTATTTCACCGCAACGGTTTCTTTTACCTGTCGATTTTCTCGACAACGGCTGAGAAGTGCATCTTGGTGCTTTGCCACATTACACCTCTGGCCATGAGCTTTTATTATGCGCAGTATGAATCGAATCTGAATTTCACAATTGGCGGCCTCCCCTTGTGAGTGCGACGCCACGTTGGGCGACTTGCGCGTCGACAGTGGGGATGAAATGGTGATGAGGACAGCACAATACCCAGTCCCTGAGGGGACAAAATCTGCGACCCCAGCCGGGAATCGAACCCGTGCCCCGTGCTTGGCATTCCAATGTGCTGAACGTTCAGCTATTGGGGTGGGCATGAGGGATGCTGACCTAAGTAGAAAAGATATAAATAGCGCACTTGATACAGCAAGAAAAGCATTTCTGTAAAAAGAGGGATTTGTTAACATCTAACATAAATTCAAGTGTTAGGAAGTCTTTTCTGAAGGTATTTGTCTAGAGTCTAGCCTTGCGCAGAAGTGGAGCTTGTGCAGTCAAGAATAGAATAGAGGCTTTTGATGTGGGATGCTAAAGAAGTATTCGGAAGATTAGATGGGTAGATCAGGTAAATAATGAGGAGGTGCTTAATCGAACTGGGGACAAAAAGGATGTATGTCCCAACGTGACTAAATGAAGGGATCGGTTGATGGGACTCATTCAATCAAGACTTTCGTGTATTGTGTCTATGAAATGGACTTAGTTTGTAAGGTGTCAGGCAAATCCAACACCTTCCATGAAAACCCTGACATGATAAGCAAATCCAGTAGTATGTCACATAGCTCCGAATAAATCGTGACATTAAATTAACCAAAGTAATATGAGTAATGAGTGAGCAAACAGAATACCACAGATTAACACAAGAATGCCTAAATGCATGTCACACCTTCACACCGTGAGACAGACGCAGTTCCGAGAGGAGAAACGAGAACACCCACGTCGCCAGCTAACCGCTAGGACCACCCCCCAGCCCATGTTAAAAGCTAGAGCCCTCCAGAAGAACAGTATAGATCTTACGATAACACTAAAAGGACCACACCAGCTGCAAATTTTAGCGTGAGACTTTTTCGTGTCTCTGTTATGTTGCAAACTTTAAAAACATTGCCCCACCACGAAAAGTATAACGTTTCTCATTGGATAGACAGAATTTTTGTAGGCGGAGCTAAAGGTTAACATTGAGACGCTGATTGGTCAGATGAAAACACAGCCAGATAGTTTTTTTTTTAAACCAACTTCGGTAAATTGTAATAAGGAGAAGTTAGGAGAGAGTTGCTTCCGAGACGGGAAGGTGAGCGGAGCTGTGCTGCCCGCCGCCCCCTGACGAACACCGACAAGGTAATGAACGCACGCGATGCCGCATAACAGCGCATAAAGCTTCACTCAGAACTGCAGAAGTCTCATCTGTTACACCCCATTTTTGCGTAATACTAGTGTCGATCGTCAATTAAAGCTCATGGTGTTCACGTTTGCCACTTCAAGTAAAAATCTGAAACGCGATGATTTTTCTGTTATATAATTATTGAGAAGCCACATCAGCCACTGTAATTTACGACAAGTTAGATAAGTAATTTAAGATAATTGAGGGTCACTGTAGACCATTTTGATAGTTTTCTCTCTTGTGAAACTTAATTTAAACCTAGATTATAGGTGTGATATGGCATAGGTCATCCTTCGATCCATTGTAGAACTTGGAAACCCATTCAGGGAATATTCGTTCACATTTTTGTTGAATGCAGGTTGGTTTTTATCATCCTGTATTAACATATTTCCTTCAATAGTGCAATTTATAAACAATGTTTTGTGAGTAGAATAAAATTTCCAATGGTAAACTTAACTGCTTTTTCGACGTTATTTTACCAGCTAACTAAAAATAGAAAAGCCTTGAACCCCTTCCACTAAATTTAGTTAGTATTAAGATTCTTTTACAGGGAGTGCAGTGGAGCTGACGCTGAAATCATTAAGTATTTGGTTATATCATCGCTAGTCTCACTGAACTCTTCTGAACTCTACATGTCATGTGTGGTCTGGCGTCTCCTTACCAGCAACAGGTCCCAGGTTCAAACTAGTCAATTCCCTAAAAAAACACGCTCAGAGCGTCGTTCCGCGAAAGTGGTAGGGAGACACGATATAGAACAAACAGAATGTTAGAAGTTGTTGCGTAACTTGATGATATTTAGTTTGGCGATATTGCTACCATTCTCTTAACGTTCTCAACGTAACTTTACTGCACTTGATAAGGGTCTTTCCCTTTATTTGAGACGTCCTTCCTTGAATAAACATTTTTCAACCTAATTCTATGTCTCGTACATCAATTACAGACGTTAGAATCCAGTCTTTTTTTATTAAATTAATCATTTATCTTGTATTTTGTGTTTCTGTGTATGTTATTAATTCGCAGTTCTAGGCAGTGCGAAGTCGATTTGAGTGCAGGATCACAGCCAGATGTTATTATTTGCAGCGAATTAGCTGTGGGGCATGAAAGCAGACCGTATGACTACATCGAGCTATTCTTTTTAAACAGTGCTGTGCATAGCCCAAGTACCTCAAGTACAAATGGTACTAGGGAAGTTTTGCAGTACAGCATTATTTTATTATTGGATGGAGGTGTGTAGGGTAGAAATGATAGAGGGAGACCAAGGCATGAATACAGCAAGCAGGTTAAGCGGATGTGGACTGCAGTAGATATAGAGAGGCGAAGAGGGTTGGACAGAGCAGAGTAGTTCAACTAAATACCTAGGTATTACAATTACGAACAACTTAAATTGGAAGGAACACACAGAAAATGTTGTGGGGAAGGCTAACCAAAGGCTGCGTTTCATTGGCAGGACACTTAGAAAATGTAGCAGACCTACTAAGGAGACTGTCTAGACTACGCATGTCCGTCCTCTTTTCGAATACTGTTGCGCGGTGTGGGATCTTTACCACATAGGACTGACGGAGTACATCAAAAAAGTTGAAAGAAGGGTAGCACGTTTTGTATTATCGCGAAATATGGGAGAGAGTATCACCGAAATGATACAGGATTAGGGCTGGACATCATTAAAAGAAAGGCGTTTTTCGTTGCGACGGAATCTTCTCACGAAATTCCAATCACCAACTTTCTCCTCAGGATGCGAAAATATTTTGTTGACACCGACCTACATAGGGAGAAACGATCACCACGATAAAATAAGGGAAATCAGAGCTCGTACGGAAAGATATAGGTGTTCATTCTTTCCGCGCGCTATGCGAGATTGGAATAATAGAGAATTGTGAAGGTTCGTCGATGAACCCTCTGCCAGGCACGTAGTTATGATTTGCAGAGTATCCATGCAGATGTAGATGTAGCATGGGGAGTTGCATCAAATCTGACTTCGGACTGAATACCACAACAGTAACAACGATACCGTGTCATTCTGATTTTAATTACGTCAAATATCGCGGGGAAAGGAGCTAATTGTTTGATTAAGTGCCTCAACAGCATCTGCTAATTACTGGCTACACGTTGATAGCGCTCCTCTTATCTCTTCTCTCGTCTGACTCTTGTAGTCGGCTTCAAAGCTGTTTGGATACGGTTAGGCGTTATCGCTTAGCAAGTGGCGCGCTTGTTTGCGAAACAGTCCGCTTGCATGCTAGAGTCATTGCAAGTTATTAGGAATCACAATATACTTACCACTCGGAGCTGAAGTGAACGTTAGTCAAATAGCGGCAATACACGTTACCACTTTAGATTTCCGTATACTTCGTCGTCTTGTTTATGAAAATCGAGCCCCCAGTAGAAAACAAATGACTCTGAGCACTATGGGACTTAACTTCTGAGGTCATCAATCCCCTAGAACTACTTAAACCTAACTAACCTAAGGACATCACACACATCCATGCCCAAGGCAGGATTCGAACCCGCAACCGTTGCGGTCGCGCCGTTCCAGACTGTAGCGCCTAGAACCGCTCGGTCACCCCGGCCGTCCGGGACCAGCCCGGTATTCACTTAGTGGGATGTGAGAAACCGCGTAAAAGCCACATCCAGGCTCGTACGGAAAGATATAGGTGTTCATTCTTTCCGCGCGCTCGGCCACTTCGGCCGGCCCCGTAGTAGATTTTGAGACCCATAACTAGATTTCATTCCGTTTCATTTATCCTGCGGATTCCTGCAAGGTTGCTGGTCCGTGGCTTAATATTACGTTTGAGGTGATTTTAAATGCTTGAAAAATAAACAAAAACTGTTTGTAATGTTTGTTTATTATTTTTCAAAATAGTATTTATCTGTCTCTCTCCCTCCCTCTCTCTCTCTCTCTCTCTCTCTCTCTCTCTCTCTTCGTTCGGACAGGGCTCGGAACGCTTAACGGTACCGACCGACCGCCATGTCGTCCTCTCCTAATAGGCATCACTGTATGCAGACATGGAGGGGCATGTGGTCAGTACGTCTCCCGCACGACTGTTGTCAGTTTTCGTGACGTGAGCCGCTTCTTCTCAGCCAAGTAGCTCCTCAATTGGTCTCACAAGGACTTTGTGCACCCCGCTTACCAACAGCACTCGGCAGACCCAGACAGTCACCCATCAGAGTGACAGTTAAGCCCGACAGCATTTAAATCTGGTGCCCTAATGCGAACCATTGCTACCACTGTGGTAAGGCCAAAGGCGTTTTCAGCACAGGGCATAAACATAGCACTGCCATTCCTCCTGAGATAATCAGTGCTGCCACAACACCGTTTAATATAATAGAGTCACCAGAACTGCTCTCGTGTTCATTTACTTATTTATTGATTTATTAAACAGATCTGGTTGGAGCCATCAAGCTCTCTCATCCACTGGACCAGTTTCTTACACATACAGTACCTCTTTTACAGCACAGTTATCTAATAAATAACTTTTAATATGACAAATACACTTCTTCATCTTGTTCTCACGTTTTTCTGCCATTGTAAATACACTGAGGAGGCAAAGAAACTGGTACACCTGCCTAGTATCGTGCAGGGCCCCCGCAAGCATGTAGAAGTGCAGCAACGCGACGCGGCATGGACTCGACTGATGTCTGAAGTAGAGTTGGAGGGAACTGACTCAATGAATCCTGCAGGGCTGTCCATAAATCCGTAAGAGTACGAGCGGGGTGGAGATCTCTTCTGAACAGCACGTTGCAAGGCATCCCAGATATCCTCAATCATGTTCTTGTTGGGGAGTCTGGTGGTCAGCGGAAGTGTTAACCTCAGAAGAGTGTTCCTGGAGCCACTCTGCAGCAATTCTGGACGTGTGGGATGTCGCATTGTCCTGCTGGAATTGCCCAAGTCCGTCGGAATGCAGAATGGACACGAAAGGATGCAGGTGATCAGACAGGATGCTTTCGTACGAGTGACCTGTCAGAGTCGTATGTAGACGTATCAGGCGTCCCATATCACTCCAACTGCATACGCCCTACACGATTACAGAGCCTCCACCAGCTTGAACAGTCCCCTGCTGACATGCAGGGCCCACAGATTCATGAAGTTGTCGCCGTACTCGCTCGATAAAACTTGAAACGAGACTCGTCCGACCAGGCAACATGTTTCCGGTCATTAACAGTCCAATGTCGGTGTTGACGGTCCCAGGCGAGGCATAAGGCTTTTTGTCGTGCAGTCATCAAGGGTACACGAATGGGCCTTCGGCTCCGAAAGCCCATATCGATGATGTTCCGTTGAATGGTTCGCACGCTCACACTTGTTGGTGGCCCAGCGTTGATATCCGCAGCAATTTGGAGAAGGGTTGCACTTCTGTTACGTTGAACGATTCTCTTCAGCCTCCTTCAGTTCCGTCCTCGCAGGATCGTTTTACGGCCGCAGCGATGTCAGAGATTTGATGTTTTACCGGATTCCATATTGTGTAGTCATTAGACTGTTCATTCCACAGAGCAGATGCTGTAATTCTTGTTCATTATCAGTGAGAATAGCATGTCATCAGCAAATCTTAACACTGATATCCTTTGGTTCAAATGGCTCTGAGCAGTATGGGACAACATCTGAGGTCATCAGTCCCCTAGAACATAGAACTACTTAAACCTAACTAACCTAAGGACATCACACACATCCATGCCCGAGGCAGGATTCGAACCTGCGACCGTAGCGGTCTCGCGGGTCCAGCCTGAAGCGCCTAGAACCGCTGGGCCACACCGGCCAGCACTGATATTCTTTCACCTTGAGTCTTAATCCCGCTCTTGATGCATAAACATTGGCGGCGTTCGAAACCGGGACGGAGTACGTTTTAGTTCGTAATCAAAGACGTTACCCCCTTTTTTAAATCTCGTTATTGTTCGTTGCATTTCTTCCGGGTGGACGTCCCATGACACCTGTTCAGGTTTCTCGTTGATCCGTTCACTCAGTTTTTTATTACAGAGGGTAGCTGACCCTCTGATGCAACACGCTGAGCACTATAAAGTCCTAAACAATGTAAAGTGCAGAAAGCTACAGTATCTTGGCCACGTACGGGGGAGTGGAAACAGATATAAGGTGCTGCAGAACATTCTTCGAGGAAAAAAATGTGTGTGAAATCTTTATGGGACTTAACTGCTAAGGTTATCAGTCCCTAAGCTTACACACTACTTAACCTAAATTATCCTGAGGACAAACACACACACCCATGCCCGAGGGAGGACTCGAACCTCGGCCGGGACCAGCCGCACAGCGCCTTAGACCGTTCGGCTAATCCATTCTTCGAGGAAGAAGAAGACGATCTTGGCTCGGAAACTTACAGACTTGAACTTCACACACGAGAGAGAAACTTGTTACAACAAGGAAAAGTGACAATCAATGACGGCCACCAACACACGGAACGGACAGAAAATGGAAGAAGGCAGGCCGTTGTTGCCGAGCGGTTCTAGGCGCTTCAGTCCGGAACCGCGCGACCGCTACCGTCGCAGGGTCGAATCCCGCTTCGGGCATGGATGTGTGTGATGTCCATAGGTTAGTTAGGTTTGAGTAGTTCTAGGGGACTGATGACCTCATATGTTAAGTCCCACAGTGCTCGGAGCCATTTGGTTTGAACCAAATCGAAGAAGAAGACGTAAACTCGCAGATGAGTACGACTTTGGGATTGTGAGACTCTTGACAGGCTGCCCCGGTGCCCGACATCGGACACAGAATTCCTGCCGGCCTGCACGCCTGTGTCTCTTTCAGTTCTTATCACGGAATGTCGCGCTGTTGTGTTGTGTCGGGTTGCCGTTATCTGCGTTGCGTAACGGCCGAGCGGATCATCTCAAAGCCTGGGGGCCTAGCTGCCCGCCAGTCACACACTCCCAGCAGCCGCCACTTCACATGCAATTGCCTCGAGTAGGTTACAATGACGTACTCGGTCGCGGGTTTTACTCACACACCCGATACATGGACATTTCTCGCATTTGTACACTTCTGCCCATTAAAATTGCTACACCAAGAAGAAATGCAGATTATGAACAGGTATTCATTGGACATATTATACTAGAACTGACATTTGATTACATTTTCACGCAATTTGGGTGCATAGATCCTGAGAAATCAGTACCCAGAACAAGCACCTCTGGCCGCAATAACGGCCTTGATACGCCGGGGCATTGAGTGAAACAGAGCTTGGATGGCGTGTACAGGTACAGCTGCCCATGCAGCTTCAACACGATACCACAGTTCATCAAGAGTAGTGACTGGCGTATTGTGACGAGCCAGTTGCTCGGCCACCATTGACCAGATGATTTCAATTGGTGAGAGATCTGGAGAATGTGCTGGCCAGGGCAGCAGTCGAACATTTTGTGTACCCAGAAAGTCCCGTACAGGACCTGCAGCATGCGGTCGTGCATTATCCTGCTGAAATGAAGGGTTTCGCAGTGATCGAATGAAGGGTAGAGCCGCGGGCCGTAATTCATCTGAAATGCAACGTCCACTGTTGCAGTGAAAAATTCGGAGTAGGAATTAAAATCCCTAGAGAAGAAATAAAAACTTTGAGGTTCAGCGATGACACTGCAATTCTGTCAGAGACAGCAAAGGGCCTGGAAGAGCAGCTGAACGGAATGGGCAGTGTCTTGAAAGGAGGGTATAAGATGAACATCAACAAAAGCAAAACGAGGATAATGGTATGTAGTCGAATTAAATCGGGTGATGCTGGGGGAATTACATTAGGAAATGAGACACTTAAAGTAGTAAAGGTGTTTTGCTATTTGGGGAGCAAAATAACTCATGATGGTCGAAGTAGAGAGGATATAAAATGTAGAGTGGCAGTGGCAAGGAAAGCGTTTCTGAAGAAGAGAAATTTGTTAACTTCGAGTATAGATTTAAGTGTGAGGAAATCGTCTGTGAAAGTATTTGTATGGAGTGTAGCCATGTATGGAAATGAAACAGGGACGATAAACAGTTTAGACAAGAAGAGAATAGAAGCTTTCGAAATGTGGTGCTACAGAAGAATGCTGAAGATTAGATGGGTAGATCGCATAACTAATGAAGAGGTATTGAATAGAATTAGGGAAAAGAGAAATTTGTGGCACAGATTGACTAGAAGAAGGGATCGTTTGGTAGGACATGTTCTGTGGCACCAAGGGATCACCAATTTAGTATTGGAAGGTAAAAATCGTAGAGGGAGACCAAGAGATGAATGCACTAAGCAGATTCAGTAGGATGTAGGTTGCAGTAGGTACTGGGAGATGAAGAAGCTTGCACAGGATAGAGTAGCATGGAGAGCTGCGTCAAACCAGTCTCAGGACTGAAGACCACAACAACAATAACCCAAAATAGTATACTATTTGGTTATGAGCAGTCCAGTTTGAGTTAAAAAATTTCTCTTCCAGAGAATTTAGGGAAGTATCGGCTAATGGACCTGCTACACTACTATCCATGGATACAATCTGGTTAGGTATAAATTTTGTTGTTAAATTCAAAAAGCATTGTGGTAGTGCTGCTCTCAAAAGATTTCTAATTTTAAATTTTCCTGTCATTGGTATTTTCCTGTATTGTGAGAGCTTGTATTTTATGATTTGTATAGTCTACGGGTAAAAATGATTAATTATTACAAGCAGCTATTCTGGTGCAACTGTCTAACAAGTATGCTGTGAAATCCTACTGACGAAGTTTCAAGAACGCTTATAACATTAATTATTTAGTAACATAGTACAAAACACAACGTACGGCTTCCGTAGCGACTACGAACACGAGAAGTGACAGATTGTAGAGGCGGTTAAGTGAGCGGTCATTATCGCCGTACTCCGTACGGGAAATGAGGCAGAAGAAAAGGCAATGTGAGGCAGCGTGCTGAGAACCCTCTGCCATGCACTTCACAATATTTTACAGAGAACGCTCGTGCATGTAGATGAAACGGTTCCAAGATTCGAAATCCGACAGTGTAGTACCGAAGAGTTAAATTTCAAACAACAATCGGATGCGCTCTGGCGTAAAACGTAAACAAGCTCGCGTCGCCGTGAGCAGAAGCAAGCTGACGATTCCTAACAATCCATTAATACAAAGTTTTATAGCTTTATTTGCCGTATAGAGTACACTGCTCGTTGTGTGTATAACGGACGGTCGGTGTGGCCTAGCGGTTCTAGGCGCTTCAGTCTAGAACCGCGTGACCGCTACTGTCGCAGGTTCGAATGCTGCCTCGGGCATGGATGTGAGTGATGTCCTTAGGTTAGTTAGGTTTAAGTAGTTCTAAGTTCTAGAGTACTGATGACCAATTCCCATAGTGCTCAGAGCAATTTTTTTGTGTGTATAACGTTAAAACAATAATTGCGAAAGAGTAGGAAACAAAGAATTATTTTTAAAGATTTCTGCCACATGTAGCAAGACGCTTATGACATAATAAAAATAACTGAGTTAGTGGCCAGAGACTAATGTATGATAAGAGAACTGAAGTTGAGGATAGCAAAGCGGAAGCACAAAACTTTAACTTTACCTCTCCTGTAGTCCTTAGTTGCTTGTATTTGAGAGCGACTGCAAATGATCCATTGGTCTTCAAAACTATATATTTTCGAAATATCATTGGCTCGTTAATAGAACTGTTATCCATACATCGATATATCGACGGAAAAAACACCAGCCATCGAGTATTGCTCATCAGTGTGTCATCCGTACCAGGTCGGGTTGACAGAAGAGATACAGAAGATCCAAAGAAGAGCGGCGCGTTTCGTCACAGGGTTATTTGGTAAGCGTGATAGCGTTACGAAGATGTTTAGCAAACTCAAGTGGCAGACTCTGCAAGAGAGGCGCTCTGCATCGCGGTGTAGCTTACTGTCCAGGTTTGGAGAGGGTGCGTTTCTGGATGAGGTATCGAATATATTGCTTCCCCCTACTTATACCTCCCGAGGAGATCACGAATGTAAAATTAGAGAGATTAGAGCGCCCGCGGAGGCTTTCCGACAGTCGTTCTTCCCGCGAACCATACGCGACTGGAACAGGAAAGGGAGGTAGTGACAGTGCCACGTAAAGTGCCCTCCGCCACACACCGTTGGGTGGCTTGCGGAGTATAAATGTAGATGTAAATAATGGCTGCGCATTTTAGATTTACTGCCGGCTTTAGAGCAGTGTATTTAAGTATTGATTTATTATTACATTTACTGTACATCAACAAACTAGCAGCCTGCTTATCCCCCTCAGAGCAAGAATTGAAAAGAAAACGATGCACGTTCACGCATTACTACGAATGGTAACTGCATGCATGTACGTGGCTCAATAAAAGGTGTCAGATGGGTCCGTCGTTCGGTTTCGTCACGTATCGGATTTGTCCGGAACACTTCTTGTCGACTTCACTGTTTTGTTTTTCTCATTTCCGCAAACGCCGGCGACTCAGCAGTTTTGGTGCCGTAATTGCTTGAAGACGCTAAACCTTGCAACTCCTGTCGGTAGCGCCGAGCGTCGATACATCAGCATTTCCCCTCACACGTCCCCGCCCGTCGCAAAGAGCAGTCTTGTCATTCAGATTATTGTTCATCATCGATTCCTAACATATCGGATATCTTGTTATCCCATTCACCGCCGCCCCCCCCCCCCCCTACCCAGTGCAATCGGACTTCCTGCGCCATCTATACTTCAAAGAGAAAGAATGAAAGCTCAGAAAGTAGTAACACTCCTTTACATAGTGAAAGTAAAATTATGTTCTACTGCAATTTCAAATAGATAATTTCGAATATTTATCGGAATTGGGGAAAAATTATAATCTGAAATAAAAATATGGGTATTCGATATTGCTCTTTCGATATCGATATACCGTAGAAAATGTCACTCTGGTATATAAATTGATATTTTGTAAAATATAAAATGTTGGAACACGTGAGGCAATACTAAACTTACGACTTATCTTAGAAGAAAGATTAAGAAAAGGCAAACCTACGTTTCTAGCATTTGTAGACTTAGAGAAAGCTTTTGACAACGTTAGCTGGAATACTCTCTTTCAAATTCTAAAGGTGGCAGGGGTAAAATACAGGGAGCGAAAGGCTATTTACAATTTGTACAGAAAGCAGATAGAAGTTATAAGAGTGGAGGGGCATGAAAGGGAAGCAGTGGTTGGGAAAGGAGTGAGACAGGGTTGTAGCCTCTCCCCGATGTTATTCAATCTGTATATTGAGCAAGCAGTAAAGGAAACAAAAGAAAAATTCGGAGTAGATATTAAAATCCATGGAGAAGAAATAAAAACTTTGAGGTTCGCCGATGACATTGTAATTCTGTCAGAGACAGCAAAGGACTTGGAAGAGCAGTTGAACGGAATGGACAGTGTCTTGAAAGGAGGATATAAGATGAATATCAACAAAAGCAAAACGAGGATAATGGAATGTAGTCAAATTAAATCGGGTGATGCTGAGGGGGTTAGATTAAGAAATGAGACACTTAAAGTAGTGAAGGAGTTTTGCTATTTAGGGAGTAAAATAACTGATGATGGTCGAAGTAGAGAGGATATAAAATGTAGACTGGCAATGGCAAGGAAATCGTTTCTGAAGAAGAGAAATTTGTTAACATCGAGTATAGATTTAAGTGTCAGGAAGTCGTTTCTGAAAGTATTTGTATGGAGTGTAGCCATGTATGGAAGTGAAACATGGACGATAAATAGTTTGGACAAGAAGAGAATAGCAGCTTTCGAAATGTGGTGCTACAGAAGAATGCTGAAGATAAGGTGGGTAGATCACGTAACTAATGAGGAGGTATTGAATAGGATTGGGGAGAAGAGAAGTTTGTGGCACAACTTGACTAGAAGAAGGGATCGGTTGGTAGGACATGTTTTGAGGCATCAAGGGATCACCAATTTAGTATTGGAGAGCAGCGCATAGGGTAAAAATCGTAGAGGGAGACCAAGAGATGAATACACTAAGCAGATTCAGAAGGATGTAGGTTGCAGTAGGTACTGGGAGATGAAGAAGCTTGCACAGGATAGAGTAGCATGGAGAGCTGCATCAAACCAGTCTCAGGACTGAAGACCACAACAACAACAACAACATCGGTACACGCAGTGTATCAAAAAGAATCAGCCGCATTAAAAAAAAAAACGTAACTATTATGTTATTTGAGAGATCTGCGTGAACAACGTAGTGTTGGAATGAGCAAATCCTCGAGTTTTACATGGTTCCCGCTAGGTAGCAGCAGTGTGCGCCCACTTCAGTTATAGTGTCGGGACAACAGAAACCGTTTCGTGTTCCATGTTTTGCTCAGTGCGGTTCAGTAACAACTGTTCAGCGTGACTTTCGTACTAGGTACGGTGTGGATCCTCCTACAGCACAGAGCATTAGACGACGGCACGGACAGTTCCGAGAAACATGTTGTTAGTGTAAAGCCAAATCGCCGGGGCGTCCCCGAGTGTCTGACACAGACGTCGAACGCATCCGCCACAGTTCCACAAGGAGTCCCCAGAAATCCGTTCTCCGTGCACCTGGAGAGCTCAACATGACCCCGATGTCCGTCTGGCGTGTGTTGCGGCGACGTTTACACGTGAAACCGTGCAAAACTCAGCTACTGCAAGCTCTTCGTGAAGGTGACAAACAACAACTCGTGGAGCCGGGCGCGGTGGCCGAGCGGTTCTAGGCGCTCAGTCCGGAACAGCGCGACTGCTACGGTCGCAGGTTCGAATCCTGCCTCGGGCATGGATGTGTGTGATGTCCTTAGGTTAGTTAGGTTTAAGTAGTTCTCAGTTCTAGGGGACTGATGACCTCAGAAGTTAAGTCGCATAGTGCTCAGAGCCATTTGAACCATTGTTTTGAACACCGCTCTCCCGGCCGTATGTCAGTTAACGAGACCGGTGGCGCTACTTCTCAGCCAAGTAGCTCCTCAGTTTGCCTCTCAATGGCTGAGTGCATCCCGCTTGCGAACAGCGTCCGGCAGACCGGATGGTCACCCATCCAAGTGCTACCCCAGCCCGACAGCGCTTATCGTCGGTGATCTGACGGGAACCGGTGTCACCACTGCGTCAACGCCGTTGGCTGAACGTCCTTCATACCACGAACAAATACCGAAGGGAAAACAGCGCTGATACCACGATTCTGCCGAACTCTGAGAGTTGGGCCGAATGAAAAATGCCGCACTGTTGCTGTTGTTGTTGTTGTGGTGGTCTTCAGTCCTGAGACTGGTCTGATGCAGCTCTCCATGCTACTCTATCCTGTGCAAGCTTCTTCATCTCCCAGTACCTACTGCAGCCTACATCCTTCTGAATCTGCTTACTATATTCATCTCTTGGTCTCCCTCTACGATTTTTACCCTCCACGCTGCCCTCCAATACTAGATTGATGATCCTACCAACCGATCCCTTCTTCTAGTCAAGTTGTGCCACAAATTTCTCTTTTCCCTAATTGTATTCAATACCTCCTCATTACTTGTGTGATCTACCCATCTAATCTTCAACATTCTTCTGTGGCACCACATTTCGAAAGCTTCTATTCTCTTCTTCTCCAAACTATATACCGTCCACGTTTCACTTCCATACATGGCTACGCTCCGTACAAATACTTTCAGAAACGTCTTCCTGACACTTAAATCAACACTCGATGTTAACAAATTTCTCTTCTTCAGAAACGCTTTTCTTGCCATTGCCAGTCTACATTTTATATCCTCTCTACTTCGACCATAATCAGTTATTTTGCTCCCCAAATAGCAAAATTCCTTTACTACTTTAAGTGTCTCATTCCCTAATGTAATTCCCTCAGCATCACCCGATTTAATTGGACTACATCCCATTATCCTCGTTTTGCTTTTGTTGATGTTCATCTTATACCCTCCTTTCAAGACACTCTCCATTCCGTTCAACTGCTCTTCCAAGTCCTTTGCTGTCTCTGACAGAATTACAATGTCATCGGCGAACCTCAAAGATTTTACTACTTCTCCATGGATTTTAATACCTACTCCGAATTTTTCTTTTGTTTCCTTTACTGCTTGCTCAATATAACCCTGTCTCACTCCCTTCCCAACCACTGCTTCCCTTTCGTGTCCCTCGACTCTTATAACTGCCATCTGGTTTCTATACAAATTGTAAATAGCCTTTCGCTCCCTGTATTTTACCCCTGCCACCTTTGGAATTTGTAAGAGAGTATTCCAGTGAACATTATCAAAAGCTTTCTCTAAGTCTACAAATGCTAGATACGTAGGTTTGCCACGTCCTTCATACCACGAACAAATACCGAAGGGAAAACAGCGCTGACCCCACCATTCTGCCGAACTCAGAGAGTTGGGCCGAATGAAAATTGCCGCACCACAGTGCTAAATGAGATGTCGCGCTGTTGCGGGAGCTTCCGAGAAGGACCGAACAAAGCCGAGTGAGAGTAGGTTCGTTTGAGCAGTTACCAGAAAGCGCCAGACAACAGGCTGTACTGCGCATGCGCAGCTACGATGACGTACACAGCCCGTGCTTGGTGCTTGCTCTGCTCATACGCTTTTCGTGGTATTTCTGGTGGGATTTAGTGCGTGCTGGGGCGTCACGTGACCATGTGCAGCCCTGCGGCATGTTGTTGAGAGGACATACAGAGTTCTACTCAGAGCAGTTGTTTTATCATATCGCACACAGATAAAGGATGCAGTTCTTGCCAAAATATCATTTCAAAATTAGACTACACAGCTCGAAGTACTATAAAATTTTGCTAAGGGGTGACTTTGACAGTTTTTTTTTTTTTTTTTTTTTTTTTTTTTTTTTTTTTTTTTTTTTTTTTTTTTTTTTTTTTTTAATTCGTCCTTTGGAATATTGATATGTAGCATTTCCAACAGGTTTGCATCTACACTGCAAAAAGCTAGTAGGATGAAAAACAGATTTCTTGCACAAAAAAAAGGTTGCTTGTGTAGCTTACACCGGAATAAAGGACAATAAATTTAACGCTTATTTCAAATGTGGAAAAATTAACATGGTTGTCTGTGAGGCAAAGAAACTGTACAACTGACTGTTTATATTCTACTCAAGGAAGAAATATGAAGCCATGTGGGAAGTTAAAACGATAAAACACGGTATGCGGCCAGTCTAAAATTTAGCATAGAATGGCATTCTATAAATTTAAGACGTAAACACAAATTAAGAAATAACTTCAGGCCCAGAGGAAGTACTGGACAAGTGCCTTGTGATCGAAAAACACTGTTTGAGAGAGGGCGGATTTGTAAAGTTCTGCAACAGCTGTCATTATATTTGAAACAAAATATTTAGTTCAAAACTACTGACCAAATTTGCCTACTTAGTCAGCTTCAAGTCAATGTTTACGTATGTTCGTACGTATATAGCATTAAGAGATCTTACAGTGTCATAAAAGGAACAGGACATCAGAGACTACTCCAGCAGCATCGGAATTTCGTAAACCACAGTAAAATGCTTCATTCCGCCCTAATTGCACATTTCTATGTCCAGATGCACTCGAAAGTACGTGATATTCAGCTTTTCGTGTGGTTTTCGTGACACCAATTTTCTTGGAGGTCCAATACTCTATTCTGATGTTTGGTTCTTTTTTATGTTACAATGTCATTCGTCCCAGAAAATGAAAATTTTCACTTTAAATTGAACGAGGTTGAAAGTAGCCAGTAGTGCGAAATGAAACACTTCGTTTCAAAAAAACTAACTGCCTCAGCGGAAAAAAATTAATAGAAGCAAATTTCTCTGTAAAACAGACAGAAATAGCTTCATTAAGACATTAATGGTTGATGGCTATAATATAAATAATATAAAATCAGAAAATTGAAACTACTAACTTACTTTGGTCTTTCATGGTTATGATGGTTCAAATGGTTCAAATGGCTCTGAGCACTATGGGACTTAACATCTGTGGTCATCAGTCCCCTAGAACTTAGAACTACTTAAACCTAACTAACCTAAGGACATCACACACATCCATGCCCGAGGCAGGATTCGAACCTGCGACCGTAGCGGTCACGCGGTTCCAGACTGAATCGCCTAGAACGGCACGGCCACACTGGCCGGCATGGTTATGAGAATGTATATTAATTCACTTGATGGCTCCCGGCCACAGGAATCTGTTTTGATTTCATTTCACGTGAGATTCATTGGAAGAATCCTGAGGAATAGCATTCTGAAAACAAAGGAAGTACGTTACAGTACGCTTGTTCGCCCACTCAGCGGTGTCGGACCCGTACCAGATAGGGTTGATAGAAGAGATAAAGAAGATCCAACGGAGAGCAGCGCGCTTCGTTACAGGATCATTTAGTAATCGCGAAAGCGTTACGGAGATAATAGATAAACTCCAGTGGAAGACTCTGCAGGAGAGACGCTCAGTAGCTCGGTACGGGCTTTTGTTAAAGTTTCGAGAACATACCTTCACCGAGGAGTCAAGCAGTATATTGCTCCCTCCTACATATATCTCGCGAAGGGACTATGAGGATAAAATCAGAGAGACTAGAGCCCACACAGAAGCATACCGACAATCCTTCTTTCCACGAACAATACGAGACTGGAATAGAAGGGAGAACCGATAGAGGTACTCAAGGTACCCTCCGCCACACACCACCAGGTGGCTTGCGGAGTATGGATCTAGATGTAGAGCTGTAAACGAAGACACGAAACATATAAACGGGTCACGTGGAGAAGGACCCTCCCACTATAACTCAGCTTGCTGTGCGCATGCGCGAATCTGGCAGCTTGAGCGCACCAGAAAAATTTTTCCGGGTAGCTTCTCGCTACTCGCTGCTACTGCTCATACAGCAAACGTCCACGCTTCAAGTAGCCAGAAGCGGGAGGAAGGCACTGGTC
The DNA here is from genome assembly GCF_021461395.2 of Schistocerca americana. NCBI lineage: Eukaryota > Metazoa > Arthropoda > Insecta > Orthoptera > Acrididae > Schistocerca > Schistocerca americana. The sequence continues at coordinate 140,528,903 of NC_060129.1, forward strand.
ATACGCAAATTCAGCTCTGCGCATGCGCACGAGCCCGCTGGCAACTGCTGTTAGGCCGGTATTACCCTATCAAATTTCTGTATCAAATATCTTTGGCAAAAAACTTTGTCAAAGATATTTGATGGTGTAATAGGAACTTTGTCAAATATCGTCCAATATTTGATCAAATCTAGGGCCTCGCTGTAGATTTGATCAAAGAAATCGCTTGTCTTCTGTTCACTGCAGTATGACATTTTACCACATGGGGCGCTAGCATCGCTGCAGCGTTCTGTCGTCTGTATTGTTTTTATAACCATTGCCGGTAAATACAATTGGTGTGTGCCGACAACTACAAAATTAATAGAGATGTCTGAAGCTGATGAGGCGCTTTACAACGTGAGGCACCCTGAATACAAAAATATATTAAGAAGATTGGAGACCTGACCTAACCTAACCCAACCTAACATAACCCTCTCCTGTAGCAAGGAGTCGGAGTGTTACAGTGAGCCTGTCTTCTGCAGGTGTAGCAGTTCTTAAGTGAGTATTGTGCTTTGTGATATGAGGATACACTTCATTGAGCAGATACAGAAATGTATGCTCATCCATTCTTTAGTAATTGATGTACGACTTTACGTCTTCCACTGTAAGTTCACGTAACAAGCTTTGTTGAATGCATTTATCGTGTCGTCGTAGAACCCACGGCTTCACCCAGAGTAGATTAGTATTTCGTTCCATAGATCCGTGCTGAGGAGATCCTCGTGGATGTGGAACATGTCAATTTTTTTAAAGCTGAAATAAGAATACTAATAGTATGAATAAATACAATACGTCATTTGTTTCTATTAAAAAATTCGTCAATGGAGTAGAAGGAATTGTCCACTAGTAAGTCTTTCAGGCTCCTTTTAAACTGATTTTTATTTGTAACTAAGTTTTATATGTATGCTGGCAAACTATTGTTTCTTGTGCAGATCATTTTTGTTCCTAGTATTGTATGTATGAACTGAGTTGTTTGTTGGAAAAAGAGATATATTATTTACGACAAATTTCATTAAGGAGTAAATATACTGAGAGGCGTTACTTAGTATACCCAGTTCTTTGAAGAGGTTTCTGCAGGAGGTCCGTGAATTTACTCCACAAATAATACGTATTACACGCTTTTGGACTTTGAAAACTTTTGTTTGACTTGAAGAGTTACCCCAAAATATTGTACCATATGGCATTATGGAATGAAAGTAGGCAAAGTATGCAAGCTTTTTCATTTTTATGTTGCCTATGTCTGCTAACACTCGAATTGCAAATACAGATTTGTTAAGGCGTTTCTGCAGTCCTGGGGTGTGCTCCTCCCAACTGAATTTATTATCAATTTGTAATCTCAGGAATTTGAGAATGTCAACCTCGTATGTACGGTTCCTTTTTTCCCCCCACTTCTTTTTCGCATGTGTACACAACGCAATTGCGGTACTTGCAACTGCTGCGGTTAATAACAAGTTGTTGTCAGCCATCTTGAACTTTGACGAAAAATTTGATGACAGCGTAATACCCCTTCTAGCGCTACGTCAAAGATCTTTGTCAAATATATTTGACGGAATATTTGATCACATCTTTGATCAAATCTTTGACAAAGAACTTTCATAGTGTAATACCGGCCTTTACGAACCTCACGCCGCCTGTACACGCTGCACCCGTGAAGTGGGGCACTCTGCGGTCCACAGCCCACCAGAGTCACCAGTGGCCTCTGTTAACAGCATGACTACAGTAGACGGTAAGATGAGGTGAGTGGGCGATTGAAACGCTGGGTCAGGGCACGCGGGCTGACAAGGTTTGTGTTCCCTGAGCTAACGCACTCCACACGCGTGTGTGCGTAGCGGGCAATGGGCAGCGGGCGTAATGATCGGCGTGTCCCTCTGGGAGGGAGGCCCCTTGTGCGGTGCCCCCCCCCCCCCCCCCCGCTGTGTGCGGTCAGCGGTGACCGCAAATATTGCGACAGGGAACGGGGAGTGTGTGTTTGGGGGGGGGGGGGGGTGACAGAGGGGGGTGAGGAAGGGGTAGCGAGACGGGGGAACTGTAGTCTCCAAGCCCCAGTAAAAGATCAAACTCGTTTGTGAAATTCGCTCTTTGCTGTCCATAGGTTTAACACACAGGTGAGCTGACGTACCAGCAAAGTTTGTCATAATTAACCTCACTTTTGAAGCAGCTGCCGCAAAGTATTTCGACACCATTGGCAATCCAAAATGAGATATTCACTCTGCAGCGGAGTGTGCGCTGATATGAAACTTCCTGGCTGATTAAAACTGTGTGACGGACCGAGACTCGAACTCGAGACCTTTGCCTTTCGCGGGCAAGTGCTCTACCAACTGAGCTACAAAAGCACGACTCACGCCCCGTCCTCACAGCTCAGTTGGTAGAGCACTTGCCCGCGAAAGGCAAAGGTCCCGAGTTTGAGTCTCAGTCCGGCACCCACTTTTAATCTGCCAGGAAGTTTCAGCACATACTCCGCTGCAGAGTGAAAATCTCATTCTGGAAACATCCCCCAGGTTCTGACTAAGCCATGTATCCGCAATATCCTTTCTTTCAGGAGTGCTAGTTCTGCAAGGTTCGCAGGAGAGCTTCTGTAAAGTTTGAAATGTAGGAGATGAGATACTGGCAGAAGTAAAGCAATGAGTACCCGGCGTGAGTCGTGCTTGGGTTGCTCAGTCGGTAGAGCACTTGCCCGCGAAAGGCAAAGGTCGGGATTTCGAGTCTCGGTCCGGCACACAGTTTCAATGTGCCAGGAAGTTTCACTATTGGCAATGTCTGTAACACAGCATTTTCTTGCACTGACTTCAGCACTATGTGGAGAGAAAAAAGCGGTGGTGCACGGAATGGTTGAGATTGAGGGATAAATATAACAATGAAAATCTGCTGACGGAAATATTTACACTCAGAACCTGATGATTCCGACAATAGTGAAAACAGTAAATCTGGCAATCCTTCCCAATTGGTAAATATTTATGGGAATTGCGTATACATCCTAAATTCTTGCCCTCCCCCCTTCCTCTCTCTGCGTATCTTCTCATCCATACATCTCCTCTTCTCCCATCTCTCTGTCCATAACTTCCTCCTCCTCCTCTATTCATCTTACCATCTCCTCCCCCCACCCTCCCTCTCTCTCTCTCTCTCTCTCTCTCTCTCTGTGTCCACTCCCGTCTCAACATTCAGTAGAATATCGTCTAAATAACTGGAGTAAATCCGTCAAGACCTTTTCTACATTTTTGGGAGAAACGGTCCCTCTTTATGTATTACATATGTACTTACCTCTGTAATATGTTACAAAATATATAGCTTATCTCTTCCCGAGTGTTCATTAGATTACCGTGTAAAGATTGAAAGTAAATCGGTCAAGAACTTTTCTAGATTTGGCGTAATAACGCTTCTCCATTTACATATTACATTTAGGTGTATATATTATACAGTCCTGGAAATTGAAATAAGAACACTGTGAATTCATTGTCCCAGGAAGGGGAAACTTTATTGACACATTCCTGGGGTCAGATACATCACATGATCACACTGACAGAACCACAGGCACATAGACACAGGCAACAGAGCATGCACAATGTCAGCACTAGTACAGTGTATATCCACCTTTCGCAGCAATGCAGGCTGCTATTCTCCCATGGAGACGATCATAGAGATGCTGGATGTAGTCCTGTGGAACGGCTTGCCATGCCATTTCCACCTGGCGCCTCAGCTGGACCAGCGTTCGTGCTGGACGTGCAGACCGCGTGAGATGACGCTTCATCCAGTCCCAAACATGCTCAATGGGGGACAGATCCGGAGATCTTGCTGGCCAGGGTAGTTGACTTACACCTTCTAGAGCACGTTGGGTGGCACGGGATAGATGCGGACGTGCATTGTCCTGTTGGAACAGCAAGTTCCCTTGCCGGTCTAGGAATGGTAGAACGATGGGTTCGATGACGGTTTGGATGTACCGTGCACTATTCAGTGTCCCCTCGACGATCACCAGTGGTGTACGGCCAGTGTAGGAGATCGCTCCCCACACCATGATGCCGGGTGTTGGCCCTGTGTGCCTCGGTCGTATGCAGTCCTGATTGTGGCGCTCACCTGCACGGCGCCAAACACGCATACGACCATCATTGGCACCAAGGCAGAAGCGACTCTCATCGCTGAAGACGACACATCTCCATTCGTCCCTCCATTCACGCCTGTCGCGACACCACTGGAGGCGGGCTGCACGATGTTGGGGCGTGAGCGGAAGACGGCCTAACGGTGTGCGGGACCGTAGCTCAGCTTCATGGAGACGGTTGCGAATGGTCCTCGCCGATACCCCAGGAGCAACAGTGTCCCTAATTTGCTGGGAAGTGGCGGTGCGGTCCCCTACGACCTTCCGCCGACCACTGGCGACAACATCGATGTACTGTGGAGACCTGACGCCCCACGTGTTGAGCAATTCGGCGGTACGTCCACCCGGCCTCCCGCATGCCCACTATACGCCCTCGCTCAAAGTCCGTCAACTGCACATACGGTTCACGTCTACGCTGTCGCGGCATGCTACCAGTGTTAAAGACTGCGATGGAGCTCCGTATGCCACGGCAAACTGGCTGACACTGACGGCTGCGGTGCACAAATGCTGCCCAGCTAGCGCCATTCGACGGCCAACACCGCGGTTCCTGATGTGTCCGCTGTGCCGTGCGTGTGATCATTGCTTGTACAGCCCTCTCGCAGTGTCCGGAGCAAGTATGGTGGGTCTGACACACCGGTGTCAATGTGTTCTTTTTTCCATTTCCAGGAGTGTATATTACAAAAATGTATAGTCTATCTGCCTATGTCCGACCGAATCATGTAAAACTTTGTAGTAAATCGTTAAAAAAATTTTGGAGATTTTCGGTAATAACATTTCTCCTCTATATATTACATATGTATTCACATATTTTCATACATAACTGCCCAACTGATTTCTTTTTGTTATCAAAACATGTGACAGCAGAAGTCAAACTGAAAGCATTTTTTTTATTTTCTTTTTTGAACCAAAAATACCTTTACCATCCACAATTACGAAAATAACAGGAAACGTCAACCAAATCGATCGACCCGTTATCAAGTCATTATCTCTCACAATTTATTTTTATTTCTGACTTTTCTGGAGATTTTTGCAAAAAAAAATTTTTCATGTAAACCTTATCCTGACAATTACAAGCACAAAAGAAGAAACAGCCAAATCGCCGAAGCTATTCTCAGGTGATGATCTTTAATACATGCGGCAAATGATTTTTGTTTACACAGACTTGTCAGAATGACTGCGCAGTCACACTGAAAAAGACACGGTTAAGCGAAACTCTGTTCTCTTCTGCCTGGTCCCCTAATGGAAGTTCATTAAAATAACACATTGCGGGAACATACAGGACGATTCTTATTTACATATAGAAACTGTCAAAAGCGACATACGGGGTGTTCAAAAAGTCTCTCCGCAGCGCCGTATGACTGTTAGCCGCAGGTGCCGTATGCAGCAGTCAATATACCGAAATGAAACTGAGTGAAATACAAGTTATTAATTTATTAAATATTCGTTTTTACTTAGAAATTTTCACATTAAATGTTGAAAGTCTCCCCCCTGTCTGGCCGGAGTGGCCGTGCGGTTCTAGGCGCTACAGTCTGGAACCGGGCGAGCGCTACGGTCGCAGGTTCGAATCCTGCCTCGGGCATGGATGTGTGTTATGTCCTTGGGTTAGTTAGGTTTAAGTAGTTCTAAGTTCTAGGGGACTGATGACCACAGAAGTTGAGTCCCATAGTGCTCAGAGCCATTTGAACCATTTTGTCCCCCCTGTTGTTGAATACACAATTCAATTCGTCTAATCATGTTTCCAAACTCAAGCTGTAACATTTCTTCCGTAACAGAAGCAGTGAAAGTGGATATTGCAGTTTTCAATTCATCGATGGATTTTGGACGTTTTTTATAGACAGTTGCTTTCGCTGTACCTCAGAAGAAAAAGACAGGCGATCGTGGAGCCCAAAGTCCCTGTGAAATTATGCGATCACCAAAAACGTCAGCAAGCAGGGACATTGAAACGCGAGCTGTATGCGCGGCTGCACCATCATGTTGAAAATAACCGATCAATATTTCACTTAACACAAGTTCTCTATTGAATGGGTACAGAATATCAATGCAGTATCGTTGTGCGTTTACTGTTTCGTTGAAAAATATGGGACCCACAATCCGACGTTTAGAAATTGCAATCCAAACTCCTATTTTCACAGAATGAAGCGATTCCTCATGAATACACGATGGATGTGCAGTACTCCACGTACGGGAATTTTGCGAGTTCATGTACCCGGATAAATGAAACCACGCCTTATTAGTGAGAAACGTTTCATTAAGAATATCCCTTCCATTTTGTTGACGAAATTTTTGAACCATCGACAATAATGCAGTCTCTTGCCATGATTAGTATTTTTCAGTTTTTGCACGATTCTCACTTTGTATGGGAAAAGTTCAAATTTTCTCCTTGCAGCTGTGTGGGCCGTCCCGACAGTAACAGATTTCCTGAGCGAATTTTCTTACTGACTTGTTCTTATTCGTGGACATTTTATCGGAAATATCGAGCAGTTAATCTCAGACAAAACTCTAGGACGAGCACTTCTCGGTGCATCTGTCACTGAACCCTTTTTTCGAAATTTGTTAATCGAATCTCGCACAGTATCGCGATGTGGGAGTGTTGTCTCCGGGAAAACAGAATTATATGTTCGACGAATTGAAACTGTTTATTTACGGCCAGCTTTGACACTTGTTCGACTAAAAACACACCTTCTTCAATGGTTAGCATTTCAAGAGTGACAAAAACGAAACAAACGAACAAAGGAACCAAATTTAAACGTTTACGTCAACACGTAACGACACACACCAACCTTACTACTGACGCTGGCTGAGATAAACGAAACAGCGGAATGTTGGGAGAGTCCACTTCAAGGGAAGTAACCCAGGCAGGCGAAAAATCACACGGCACGCGCGGCTAATAATCGTACGGCACTGCGGAGAGACTTTTTGAACACCCCGTAGATGTTGCTGAAGATAAGTAATATAATACAAGACACATGGGGTCGCAAATGACTCGAAATGTAAACACACACAGCTGTCTAATGCAGTGAAGGAAATGCTGTGAGCCAGACGCAAGACTCGAACCCCGCGCGCTAAAGCACCTCACGTTGGCCCCGAGCCACAGCGACGCGAATACGCACTTGACCTGGGCTGGGATGACCAGCGCTAGAGACCGACAGGCTCCACCGCTGCACCTGCAGCGAGATGCGACATCTGGTGACGTCACATGCTCAGCATTTGTCATCCGCTTTTGGCGTATTTCCCGATACTTGCGACCCCACGTGTCTGGTACTAAATTACTCCACTCAGCACCATCTGCGTCGCTTATGAAAGCTTTGCAGAAGTTCGAAATATACACTCCTGGAAATGGAAAAAAGAACACATTGACACTGGTGTGTCAGACCCACCATACTTGCTCCGGACACTGCGAGAGGGCTGTACAAGCAATGATCACACGCACGGCACAGCGGACACACCAGGAACCGCGGTGTTGGCCGTCGAATGGCACTAGCTGCGCAGCGTTTGTGCACCGCCGCCGTCAGTGTCAGCCAGTTTGCCGTGGCATACGGAGCTCCATCGCAGTCTTTAACACTGGTAGCATGCCGCGACAGCGTGGACGTGAACCGTATGTGCAGTTGACGGTCTTTGAGCGAGGGCGTATAGTGGGCATGCGGGAGGCCGGGTGGACGTACCGCCGAATTGCTCAACACGTGGGGCGTGAGGTCTCCACAGTACATCGATGTTGTCGCCAGTGGTCGGCGGAAGGTGCACGTGCCCGTCGACCTGGGACCGGACCGCAGCGACGCACGGATGCACGCCAAGACCGTAGGATCCTACGCAGTGCCGTAGGGGACCGCACCGCCACTTCCCAGCAAATTAGGGACACTGTTGCTCCTGGGGTATCGGCGAGGACCATTCGCAACCGTCTCCATGAAGCTGGGCTACGGTCCCGCACACCGTTTGGCCGCCTTCCGCTCACGCCCCAACATCGTGCAGCCCGCCTCCAATGGTGTAGCGACAGGCGTGAATGGAGGGACGAATGGAGACGTGTCGTCTTCAGCGATGAGAGTCGCTTCTGCCTTGGTGCCAATGATGGTCGTATGCGTGTTTGGCGTCGTGCAGGTGAGCGCCACAATCAGGACTGCATACGACCGAGGCACACAGGGCCAACACCCGGCATCATGGTGTGGGGAGCGATCTCCTACACTGGCCGTACACCACTGGTGATCGTCGAGGGGACACTGAATAGTGCACGGTACATCCAAACCGTCATCGAACCCATCGTTCTACCATTCCTAGACCGGCAGGGAACTTGCTGTTCCAACAGGACAATGCACGTCCGCATGTATCCCGTGCCACCCAACGTGCTCTAGAAGGTGTAAGTCAACTACCCTGGCCAGCAAGATCTCCGGATCTGTCCCCCATTGAGCATGTTTGGGTCTGGATGAAGCGTCGTCTCAAGCGGTCTGCACGTCCAGCACGAACGCTGGTCCAACTGAGGCGCCAGGTGGAAATGGCATGGCAAGCCGTTCCACAGGACTACATCCAGCATCTCTACGATCGTCTCCATGGGAGAATAGCAGCCTGCATTGCTGCGAAAGGTCGATATACACTGTACTAGTGCCGACATTGTGCATGCTCTGTTGCCTGTGTCTATGTGCCTGTGGTTCTGTCAGTGTGATCATGTGATGTATCTGACCCCAGGAATGTGTCAATAAAGTTTCCCCTTCCTGGGACAATGAATTCACGGTGTTCTTATTTCAATTTCCAGGAGTGTAGAACGTACTTCAGAGCGAGATGCTTTTAAATAAATTCCACAACGAAATTCTGTCTCGTAATCTGGCAGGAAGCCCAAAGAGATTCTGGTCATACATAAAGCGCACCAGTGGCAAGACGCAATCAATACCTTCACTGCGCGATAACAACGGTGAAGTCACTGATGACAGTGTCACTAAAGCAGAGTTATTAAACACGGTTTTCCGGAACTCCTTCACCAAAGAAGACAAAGTAAATATTCCTGAATTGCAATCAAGAACAACTGCCAAGATGAGAAACATAGAAGTAGATATCCTCGGTGTAGCAAAGCAGCTTAGATCACTCAATAAAGGCAAGGCCTCCGGTCCAGATTGTATACCAGTCAGGTTTCTTTCAGAGTATGCTGATACAATAGCTTCTTATTTAGCAATTGTATACAATCGCTCGCTCACAGAAACATCCGCACCTAAAGACTGGGAAATTGCTCAAGTCAAACCAATACCCAGAGAGGGAAATAGGAGGAGTCCGCTGAATTACAGGCTCGTATCACAACATATACTGTATTCGAACTGTGCGGCTGGCCCCGGCGGGGGTTCGAGTCCTCCCTCGGGAATGGGTGTGTGTTTTTGTCCTTAGGATAATTTAGGTTCTGTAGTGTGTAACCTTAGGGACTGATGACCTTAGCAGTTAAGTCCCATAAGATTTCACACACATTTGCCCATTTGACATTATGAAAGCGATTTATTGACACATAGTCAGCACGGATTCAGAAAATATCATTCTTGTGAGACATAATTAGCTCCTTATACTCATGAAGTAATGAGTGCTATCGACAGGCGACGTCAAATTGATTCCATATTTTTAGATTTCCAGAAAGCTTTCGACACTGCACCTCACAAGCGACATCTAACCAAACTGCGTGCGTATGGAATGTCGCCTCAGTTGTAGGACTGGATTCGTGATTTCCAGTCACAAAGGTCACAGTTCGTAGTAATAGAAACCCATCGAGTAAATCAGAAGTAATATCCGGCGTTCCCCAAGGATGTTTTATAGGCCCTCATTGTTCCTGATCTATATTAACGACATAGGAGACAATCTGAGTAGCCGTCTTAGATTGTTTACAGATGATGCTGTCATTTACCGTCTTATAAACTCGTCAAATGACCAAAACGAATTGCAAAATGAAGTAGATAAGATATCCGTATTGTGCGAAAAGCGGCAATTGACCCTGAATAAAGAAGAGTGTGATGTTATTCACATGAGTACTAAAAGAAATCCGCTAAATTTCGATTACGCGATAAGTCAAGCAAATCTGAAGGCTGTAAATTCAACTGAATGCTTATGGATTACAATTGCAAATAACCTAAATTGGAACGATCACATAGATAATGTTATGGGTAGAGCAAACGAAACACTGCGATTCATTGGCAGAACACTTAGAAGGTGCAACAGATCTACTAATGAAACCACGCTTGTCCGCCCTATTCTGGAGTATTGCTGTGCGGTGTGGGATCCGCATCAGGTGGGACTGACGGACGACAACGAAAACTTTCAAGGAAGGGGAGCTCGTTTTGTATTGTCGCGAAATAGGGGAGATAGTGCCATAGACATGATACGTGAATTGGAGTGGCAATCATTAAAACAAAGGCGTTTTTCGTTGTGACGGGATCTTATGAAATTTCTGTCACCAGTTTTCTCCTCTGATTGCGAAAACATTCTGTTGGCACTCACATACATAGGGAGAAACGATCATCACGGTAAAATAAAATCAATCTGGGGTCGAACAGAATAATGTAAACGCTCGTTTGTCGCGTGCGCCGTTCAGGAGTGGAACGGTAGAGAGACGGCTTGAAGGTGGTTCATCCAATCCTCTGAAAGGTACTTTATTGCGAATAGCAAAGTAATCACGTAGATGTTGAGAGGCACCCACATGTCTTGCTCATACTGTGGCATCAAGCAGTCAGGCCTGCAAGATGAGTGGTCTGCCAAGCGAGTGGACTCATTCTTATTTATCGAGTAACATGGACTCTAGTACTCACAATTAATTTACAAATTATTCTCCTGTCTGAATATTACGCAACGGAAACGGACAACGCACATCTGACTATTAGTAATTTGCACAACTCTGACTGTTCACTACGCACTGGCAATACCACATTTTCTTTTTTTGTTTAAGGGCTTTTATCAACACGTGGCCATCGCACTGAATATGAGTGGCGCACACATTATAAATTCTGGATATCATGACAACATACAATTTGAAGGAAAAGGCCACCAATCTTTTTCTTTTCACTATCTTATTTATTCCGATAAATTCTATAACCTAAACACACAAATTCTATAACCTACAACAATAACACATGAGAAATTCCGCCCAGTGGGGATGGCTTAACATTGGTGATTCTCTACCTTATGGTCTCGTAATTATTTAACTCTACAGTGCACTTTCTGGATAGGATGGTGGATCTTTTTCTATATCTCACACTTCGACTCTCACAACCATCATCACGAAACTTTCCTCCAGACCGAACAGTACAAAAGGAACACGCATAACCCACTACCTCTGAAACTACCTTGCTACTCTCCCATGCAAACCACACATACTTAAATTACATGACATACACCACTGTACAACATGAAATACAACACAGGGAATAGTCACAACATTATCACTTTCAGCTTTCCGACTTCAATTAATATTTATCCTAGTTTCACACGACACTGCACCACTTCGTAATTCTACTTTCCTACTATGAACTCTGGAGATATATGCACGTCTTCCTGTGCAACGCAAGCCAAGTGGCGTTGCTGGATAGACGGCTGACTCACCTTACTTCCCTCTCAGAGTATTATAGTTTGAATCAAGCGTCACACGGAAACATATCACGCAAAGTAATATTAAGAACATATTCATCACACACTCGAGTCCTCAACTGATACTGTGGACGAGTACTTCTCTTTATCCTTTGTCTCATACACAGATTGAGACTCACACAGTACTCACCACGTGGAAGTACTCGCTTCTAATTTCAAGTCCTGCACACGCTATTTCTTAAATATTTCAACTTATAGTACACACGCTAGTAATTCAGCTTAACTTAAGCACACAGAAGTATTTCAACTTATTACTACACGTGGTTCCATTGTGACCGTTGGTCACTTTCGAAGATTACTACGATCCCATTAATATTACCTGCCTGACATTTAATTCTCCCCACAAAAGTTCCTGAAATAGAGAAATTATTTTTTCAAACTACTCTTAAGTATTCCACATGCATACCATGTCTCCACTCTTTTGTCTTTACGGAGCACACCTAAGACAGGTCTTAACAACACAAGATCCAGCGGCAGAGTGCTGAAACATGGCCGTTCTTCAGGTCCTCTCGCACCTCTGCCGAAGTGGGGGAGCACCTTGCTACCGTATTGGTCAGCCACATTTCAGGCGCTCAAAGCTCAGGTAAATTTCATCTCTTTGGTCCCACCAAAGGTGGCCAAAGGATCGTCTCAAAGATGATCATCTATGCACATTCACTATCTGCGGTTAGCAGACGACCATACATTCATTCATTTCACAGATCTCACCAAATTGGATGTAGGGATTTATTTTGTGGGAGTGCACATGTGATCAATTAAATAAATAAATTGTCATTCTTTCCCACACTGGTATCCGGCTTCGCTGTATTAATTGAAATTGAGTTATTTTACAAAAAAATGTGTTGTTATGACAAAAATAATGAAGTATGTTGTACCTATTTTCAATGTCGGGCGGTACTGTACCCTTTCAATGTAGATTTAGATACAGGGTGACACGTAATCAACTATATGAGAAAATGTAAATTAGTTACAGACTACAGCGTGCACACACTTTATTCAGCATGTAAACGTCACTACAGATATCCAGATTTAGCTTATGCATGTTCAATATGCGTGTCATCATAGACGATGATGAGGCGCAGACGAAAATCGATACTCTGCATGACCCGCTGAAGTGTCAGAACATCGATGCTGTCGATGACCTCCTGGATGGCTGTTTTCAGGACAACAAAAAGATTCTGGGATTATTGCAGTACACCTTGTCTTTAACATGGCCCCGGAAATATGAGTCACATGTTTCCACATCCGGAGAATATAGCGCCCAATCTAGGCCCACGCTAGGGGCCTCAGGGTACCCCGGAGCCAGAATGCGGGCCCCAAAGTGCTCCTCCAGGACACGAAACACTCTCCTGCTTCGATGGGGTCGAGCTCCGTCTAGCATGAATCGCATCTTGGCGAAATCAGGGTCACTTTGGATAAAGAGGATGAAATCACCTTCCAAAACCTTCGGCAGTCATCGTGCCATCAAGGAATATCTCACCGATTATTCCATGACTGGACGCTGCAGACCCCATAGTCACCAGTTCAGGATGAAGAGACTTCTCGATCGCGAAATGCGGATTCTCAGTCGCCCAAATGCGCTAGTTTGCTTATTGGCGAACCCGTCCATATGAAAGTGGGCTTCATCGCTAAACCAAACCGTACTAATTGCCGTCATGCCCCGCGGCCAACCGTGAAATTTGAATGTGCTAACGCAACCCGATCAGAAGTTATCAATTGAAGACATAAAGGCCACTCTATTTTACTGGTCCGTCTCGATCACACAAAGTTTTACACTTCACTATTACTGGTTTCGGCTACTGCATTTCAACCGTTACATTTCGATACTGGTTAATCATGTACCCTAACTATAGTGCCGTGTGCTGGCCACAGTTTCCTTGTAGAAATACCAGGCGCATTCTGATTATCACCAGTACTTACTATGTACCAACACGTTTGGTTTGACGTTGATACTACGAGGGCGAGTAAAATGAAAACGTTAAATTTGCAATAACAAATTGAAATTTCGCGCCGTTATCCTGTAAGTTGGTAAGCGTGCTACAAACAGCGTGGAGAATGGACTGTAGTTGGCAGCATAGTGCAGATGCACACACACCGTCGCAGTATCGGTATAAAGATGGCCGCCCCACTTGCGACTTGCACCAGGGATGAGCAGCGTTCTGTCATTCGGTTTTTGCGTAGTGAAGGTGTGAAACCTATTGAAATTCATCGACGAATGAAGGTTCCGTAAGGTGATGTCACAGCAGCTAGTCTATGAATGGAGTAGGAAGTTCGCAAGTGGTGTGACTTCAGTGGAAGATGCTCCTCGTCCAGGTCAGGCACAACGAGTTGTGACTCCACAGAACATTGCAGCAGTTGAAGCCATAGTGAAGGAAAACCGTCGAGTGACACTGAAATTACAGCGTGTTTACAGATTAGTCATGGGTCAGCACACCACGTTGTGCATGATATGCTCCAGTTTCACAAAGTGTCTGCAAGATGGGTTCCACGGCAGCTGACTCCTGAAATGAGAGAACGACGTGTTGATGCTTGTGAAGAACTTCTTCGGCGCTTTGAACGAGAAGGTGATGGCTTCCTCGCAAGAATCGTTACTGGGGACGAAACCTGGGTTCACTTCCACCAGCCGGAAACGAAGAGAGCGAGCAAGGAATGGCGCCATTCCTCGTCACCTAAACCGAAGAAGTTTCGAACAGAACCATCAGCAGGGAAGGTTATGCTGACTCTCTTTTGGGACGAGAAAGGCGTCATTTTGGAGCATTACATGCCTAGAGGGACCACTGTCACCAGTGCATCATACACAGATGTCCTAAAAAATCATCTGCGGCCTGCAATCAAATCAAAGCGGCGTGGATTGATGTCAGCAGGTGTCCTTTTGCAACATGACAATGCAAGGCCCCACACTGCCCGTACAACAATTGCAGACCTGCATTTTGAGTGTCTTCCTCATCCACCATACTCACCACACCTTGCCCCAAGTGATTTCCATATGTTTGGACCACTCAAAGACGCAATGGGTGGAAAGAAGTTCAGTTCTGATGAAGAGGTACACCACACGGTGCATGAGTGGTTGCGCGGACTACCGAAAAAAATTTTTTCTAAAGGAATTTATGCACCTTGAAAGCGCTGGAGGACTTGCATTGAGCGTGGGGTAGATTATGTTGATAAGCGATACAGCTTTGTACCACTTCTGCACAATAAATAATATTCAAAAAAATATTGAAAGTTTTCAATTGACTCAGCCTCGTACATCGGAATAATTTATAGTATGTGGGGCTGGTATACATGACTGTTAATCACGTAAACACTTTTTCTCTTTCTTATATAGAACCAGGACTTTTATAGACGTAGCGTCAGCAAACTGAACTTAGTTGGTTACTCACAGTTTTTGTTTGTAACAGATCTGAAGATGGCAGTATCCGAAACCGGTAATAGTGAAGTGTGAAAATTAGTGTGATCGAGAGGGACCTGTAAAACAAAGTGCCGTTCAGAAGTTATGACGATTTTATATAATATAGTTGAATAATTCTCACCCTGGAAGAAGCATGCTGTGCACTTCGTCCATGAAAGAACGGGAGAGCTTCCATATCTTAAATTTTACTCCTCTACCATTTCGGCAACTGCCTGCGCTCTTAGCTTTTATTCATATACACTACTGGCCATTAAAATTGCTACACGAAGATGACGTGCTACAGACGCGAAATTCATCCGACAGGAAGAAGATGCTGTCATATACATATGATTAGCTTTTCAGAGCATTCACACAAGGTTGGCACCGGTGACGACACCTACAACGTGCTGACATGAGGAAAGTTTCCAAACGATTTCTAATGCACAAACAACAGTTGACCGGCGATGCCTGGTGAAACGTTCTTGTGATACCTCGCGCAAGGAGGAGAAATCCGTACCATCGAGTTTCAGACTTTGATCAAGGTAGGATTGTAGCCTATCGCTATTGCGGTTTATCGTATGGCGACATTGCTGCTCGCGTTGGTCGAGATCCAATGACTGTTAGAAGAATATGGAATCGGTGGGTTCAGGAGGGTAATACGGAACGCCGTGCTGGGTCCCAACGACCTCTTATCACTAGCAGTCGAGGTGACAGGTATCTTATCCGCATGGCTGTAAGGGATCGTGCAGCCACGTCTCGATCCCTGAGTCAGCAGATGGGGACAAATGGTTCTGAGCACTATGGGACTTAACATCTATGGTCATCAGTCCCCTAGAACTCAGAACTACTTAAACCTAACTAACCTAAGGACATCACACACATCCATGCCCGAGGCAGGATTCGAACCTGCGACCGTAGCAGTCGCGCGGTTCCGGAATGCGCGCCTAGAACCGCTAGACCACCACGGCCGGCAACAGATGGGGACGTTTGCAAGACAACAAACATCTGCACGAACAGTTCGACGACGTTTGCAGCAGCATGGACTATCAGCTCGTTTACCGCGGCTGCAGTTACCCTTGACGCTGCATCACAGACAGCTCCTGCGATGGTGTACTCAACGACGAACCTTCGTGAACGAATGGCAGAATGTCATTTTTTCGGATGAATCCAGGTTATGTTTACAGCATCACGATGGTCGCATTCGTGTTCGTGGTGAACGCACATTGGAAGCGTGTATTCGTCATCGCCATACTGTCGTATCACCCGGCGTGATGGTATGGGGTGCCATCGGTTACACGTCTCGGTCACCTCTTGTTCTCACTGACGGCACTTTGAACAGTGGACGTTACATTTCAGATGTGTTACGACCCGTGGCTCTACCCTTCATTCGATCCCTGTGAAACCCTACATTTCAGCAGGATAATGCACGACCGCATGTAAGCAGGTCCTGTACGGGCCTTTCTGGATACAGGAAATGTTCGACTGCTGCCCTGTCCAGCACATTCTGGAGATCTCTCACCAACTGAAAACGTCTGGTCAATGGTGGCCGAGCAAATGGCTCGTCACAATACGCCAGTCACTACTCTTGATGACCTGTACACGACATCCGAGCTCTGTTTGAGTCAATGCCAAGGCGTATCAAGGCTGTTATTACGGCCAGAGGTGGTTGTTCTGGGTACTGATTTCTCAGGATCTATGCACCCAAATTGCGTGACAATGTAATCAAATGTCAGTTCTAGTATAATATATTTGTCCAATGAATACCCGTTTATCATCTGCATTTCTTCTTGGTGTAGCAACTTTAATGGCCAGTAGTGTACTTTTGTGATCGTATTTTCCACAACTGTGGGAACTCACAATGCAGTGAGAGAAAATCTTCTTCGCTACATGTGTGTGCCTGATCATCAACACAAGAACCGCCCGACATCATCTCAAATCGGACGGCAGTCAAAATTGCTCTTAAATATGTCAAACGCCGTCTGTGTTTGACAAACACGTCAAACAAAGACGCACGCTACCAAATAACCTAACAAACTAGTGAAGTCTGACAACTCGTTTGATACTTTGTATGGTCCTGAAATAATGCAGTCTTTCGCTCATTGCTTTTGTTATTACCGTATGGCAACTGCAGCGACACAATAATCCGTTCAGCCGGCTGGGTGGCCGACCGGTTCTAGGCGCTACTATCTGGAACCCCGCGACCGCTACGGTCGCAGGTTCGAATCCTGCCTCGGATATGGATGTGTGTGATGTCCTCAGGTTAGTTAGGTTTAAGTAGTTCTAAGATCTAGGTGACTGATGACCTTAAAAGTTAAGTCCCATGCTGCTCAGAGCCATTTGAAGCATTTGCCTTAAAAAATTAAATTGTGTTTTCTTCATTGAAACAAGTTTTATGAACAGTCTTTCATAAAACATCGATAATTAAGAATTTGTCTTTGAAATGGAAACATGAATTTCGGGTCCAATATGTAATTAGAAACCAGAAGACGTGCATTATCCATAAAACGATGGTTCGAATGGCTCTGACAAGGGAACCTCCCCATCGCACATCCCTCAGATTTTGTTGTAAGTTGGCACAGTGGATAGGCCTTGAAACACTGGACACAGATCAATCGAGAAAACAGGAAGAAGTTGTGTGGAACTATGAAAAAAATAAGCAAAATATGCAAACTGAGTAGTTCATGTGCAAGATAGGCAACATTAAGGATATTGTGAGCTCAGGAGCGCCGTGGTCCCGTGGTTAGCGTGAGCAGCTCCGGAATGAGAGGTCCTTGGACTACTCAGTTCGTATATTTTGCTTTGTTTCCGGCCACATGTCCACATAACATATTTTCTTTATTTGTGTGTGAGGAATGTTTCCTGAAAGTTTGGCCGCACCTTTTTGTAAGACCCTGTATATAGCACTGTTAGTACAGTACCAGATACCTGAATGTAGCTTAACATGCATAAATCATTTGGATATAACGACACATGATGCAGACCAGCTGATACAAAATCATTGTCGCAGAAATAAAAATGAGCAGTTGTTTTTTGAATTTTTATTTCTGCAAAAAAAGATTTGATATCAGCTGGTCCCCCTCATGTGTCGATATATCGAGATGGTTTATGAATGTTAATCTACATTCAGGTATGTGATGCTGTACGAACAGTACTATATATAGTGTAACTCCTGTAAGCCCTCCCTCAGACCTGTCATATCTTCACAGATCTGATGATGGCACCTTTAGTGTGTTGAAACCGGTCATCTAGGAAACAGTGTTTAAGCGATCTTGGCTTTTGAATTATATATACAACAGAGTGGCTGCCCCATAACACACTGTGTGTTCACTGCTAAATCCTCTTTATTTGCACTATGTCCACAGCCTTATACCACAGAGGCAGATAAGTATCGTAGAAACATGAAAAACAATCATTTTCACAGCATCAACACATCATACAAATGCTGTATTTTCACATTTGATACTGTGCCGTTGCAGTATGAACCCAGCAGAACTGATCTGGAGCCAAGCTGCGGGATTTGGCCCGAGAAGTAACAAGACTGTTAGGCTAGGCGCAAATTGAGAAGCGTACAGCACGTGTGACGTGACACTAGACTACAGCGCGACACGCACGGGTCACGCGCGTGCAGCGCATGTTGCCACGCGTACACTATACTTCGCACACGCCGACTGGCGACGCTCTGCGCTGACTGAACCGAAGCGCGCGCAACCTCTTATCTTTCTCAAACGATTTTACAGAAACTATTCTCTGAAAATATATGATTTTTGCCTTACTAGTAGCGTTATATGTCAGCGTCGTGACGAAGTGCCCATCACCTCGCTAATGACCATTCTTATTGTGGTGTACATGTTTTAGTAAGACACTACGCAAAACTCAATAAGTTGGCAACGAAAATTAGGGGTCGCTATGATTTTGCGTTTGGTGCGTATTACACCATATGTTGCTGCGTATGAAATTTAGCTAACATGCTGAATTTTTGTTTAGTCTTAGGAGGAGATCTCTATCTACCTCCGATCTCGAGGAAATGGATCCCATGTAGCGCGCTCACTTCCGATCCCACGCCCGCGAGAATGAAATAATCGCAATATCTCTCGTATCTCCTAAACCGCTCGAGACATCGAAACGAAAATTTGGCGAATGATAGCACACAAGGAGGAGAGTGTTTTGGCAACTCTAAAGCACACGGAACTTTCTTATCTATGGCGATATATCACTACTTATACTTCCTTTTTTATTTATTTCACTACAGTGACTAATTTTTTAAGAGTTATCGACAGCTAGGGAAACAAGAGCTTCCTAGTATGAAAATAAACATGAAATTTCTTCTTTTATGTTACTGCAAACCGATACTATGAGGTTTTTCGTAAGCTATTGAGCTCTGTGATGGCCAATAACTTGTTTAATGAGGCCCTCCGTTTCGGAATTCTGTCTCAGTAACTACTGTGAGATGAGTTTGGCAAATTACATTGTGACAAAGGAAGTACAATTGAACCAGTCACCAAGAGAAATGTGGCCTTTACTCATAAATGGTGATGCTTCTTCGAATGAGAAAAGGTTAACAACTCACACAAAAACAGATCGGCAATTCTGTTGGAATTTTGGTGGAATCCCCGTAACCCATCGTTTTTTTTATCACTGAGTGACTGGAATGGAAACTTACCAAAGGATTTTATTCCTTCTCTTGATCTGAGCAGCATCAAAATAATGACGAGCGTTCTTTCAGGCGAAATGATAGGCACATACCACACACTGGTTACTCATCTACGGCTTGCCAAACTGACAATGCGTGATCGCGAAGAAAATAGTTGTTATTGAGAAAAATAAACGATTGATCTGTCGCACAACACAATGGTCAGTGTATTGACAGCAGCGAAGGATAATGCGCGCGACAGGAATGCACAAGCTAGCCATGTGTGCCTTGTGAGATGGAGTTCGAAAAACATTGTCATGAAAGTAGATCTGCCTTTGTCAGCAACACATTTCAACAAATTAAATATATCTAATCATAACACTCTTTTAGGATATTCCTACTTTCGTAATAATACCGACCATATTCTTCATTTGTGTAGCCTGTTGTTGTATAATTAGTTTATTAATGCTGATAATCTCCATGCAACAATTGAAATGCTTTTTCTCATCACGGCGAACCAATTAAAACATTGTTATTTGTGACTGCTTTTCGACTGTTTCTAGCTTGCAGTGGAAATACGTTGTTCACATGCATGTAGTACAGTGTGTCGTATTACATTATTACATCCATATCAGAACGGCTGAAAGCAAGGGGAAACTACGGCCGTAATTTTTCCCGAGGGCATGCAGCTTTTACTGTATGATTAAATGATGATGGCGTACTCTTGGGTAAAATATTCCGGAGGTAAAATAGTCCCCCATTCGGATCTCCGGGCGGGGACTACTCAAGAGGATGTCGTTATCAGGAGAAAGAAAACTGGCGTTCTACGGATCGGACCGTGGAATGTCAGATCCCTTAATCGGGCAGGTAGGTTAGAAAATTTAAAAAGGGAAATGGATAGGTTAAAGTTAGATATAGTGGGAATTAGTGAAGTTCGGTGGCAGGAGGAACAAGACTTTTGGTCAGGTGACTACAGGGTTATAAACACGAAGTCAAATAGGGGTAATGCAGGAGTTGGTTTAATAATGAATAGGAAAATAGGAATGCGGGTAAGCTACTACAAACAGCATAGTGAACGCATTATTGTGGCCAAGATAGACACGAAGCCCATGCCTACTACAGTAGTACAAGTTTATATGCCAACTAGCTCTGCAGATGACGAAGAAATTGAAGAAATGTATGATGAAATAAAAGAAATTATTCAGATAGTGAAGGGAGACGAAAATTTAATAGTCATGGGTGACTGGAATTCGAGTGTAGGAAAAGGGAGAGAAGGAAACGTAGTAGGTGAATATAGATTGGGGCTAAGAAATGAAAGAGGAAGCCACCTGGTAGAATTTTGCACAGAGCACAACATAATCATAGCTAACACTTGGTTTAAGAATCATGATAGAAGGTTGTATACATGGAAGAACCCTGGAGATACTAAAAGGTATCAGATAGATTATATAATGGTAAGACAGAGATTTAGGAACCAGGTTTTAAATTGTAAGACATTTCCAGGGGCAGATGTGGACTCTGACCACAATCTATTGGTTATGACCTGTAGATTAAAACTGAAGAAACTGCAAAAAGGTGGGAATTTAAGGAGATAGGACCTGGATAAACTGAAAGAACCAGAGGTTGTACAGAGTTTCAGGGAGAGCATAAGGGAACAATTGACAGGAATGGGGGAAAGAAATACAGTAGAAGAAGAATGGGTAGCTTTGAGGGATGAAGTAGTGAAGGCAGCAGAGGATCAAGTAGGTAAAAAGACGAGGGCTAGTAGAAATCCTTGGGTAACAGAAGAAATATTGAATTTAATTGATGAAAGGAGAAAATATAAAAATGCAGTAAATGAAGCAGGCAAAAAGGAGTACAAACGTCTCAAAAATGAGGTCGACAGGAAGTGCAAAATGGCTAAGCAGCGATGGCTAGAGGACAAATGTAAGGATGTAGAGGCTTATCTCACTAGGGGTAAGATAGATGCTGCCTACAGGAAAATTAAAGAGACCTTTGGAGAGAAGAGAACCACTTGTATGAACATCAAGAGCTCAGATGGAAACTCAGTTCTAAGCAAAGAAGGGAAAGCAGAAAGGTGGAAGGAGTATATAGAGGGTCTATACAAGGGCGATGTACTTGAGGACAATATTATGGAAATGGAAGAGGATGTAGATGAAGGTGAAATGGGAGATACGATACTGCGCGAAGAGTTTGACAGAGCACCGAAAGACCTGAGTCGAAACAAGGCCCCCGGAGTAGACAACATTCCATTGGAACTACTGACGGCCTTGGGAGAGCCAGTCCTGACAATACTCTACCATCTGGTGAGCAAGATGTATGAAACAGGCGAAATACCCTCAGACTTCAAGAAGAATATAATAATTCCAATCCCAAAGAAAGCAGGTGTTGACAGATGTGAAAATTACCGAACAATCAGTTTAATAATACTAACTCGAATTCTTTACAGACGAATGGAAAAACTAGTAGAAGCCGACCTCGGGGAAGATCAGTTTGGATTCCGTAGAAATACTGGAACACGTGAGGCAATACTGACTTTACGACTTATCTCAGAAGAAAGATTAAGGAAACACAAACCTACATTTCTAGCATTTGTAGACTTAGAGAAAGCTGACTGGAATACTCTCTTTCAAATTCTAAAGGTGGCAGCGGTAAAATACAGGGAGCGAAAGGCTATTTACAATTTGTACAGAAACCAGATGGCAGTTATAAGAGTCGAGGGACAAGAAAGGGAAGCAGTGGTTGGGAAGGGAGTAAGACAGGGTTGTAGCCTCTCCCCGATGTTATTCAATCTGTATATTGAGCAAGCAGTAAAGGAAACAAAAGAAAAATTCGGAGTAGGTATTAAAATCCATGGAGAAGAAATAAAAATGTTGAGGTTCGCCGATGACATTGTAATTCTGTCAGAGACAGCAAAGGACTTGGAAGAGCAGTTGAACGGATGGTGTCTTGAAGGGAGGATATAAGATGAACATCAACAAAAGCAAAACGAGGATAATGGAATGTAGTCGAATTAAGTCGGGTGATGCTGAGGGAATTAGATTAGGAAATGAGACACTTAAAGTAGTAAAGGAGTTTTGCTATTTGGGGAGCAAAATTACTGATGATGGTCGAAGTAGAGAGGATATCAAATGTAGACTGGCAATGGCAAGGAAATCGTTTCTGAAGAAGAGAAATTTGTTAACATCGAGTATAGATTTAAGTGTCAGGAAGTCGTTTCTGAAAGTATTTGTATGGAGTGTAGCCATGTATGGAAGTGAAATATAGACGATAAATAGTTTGGACAAGAAGAGAATAGAGCTTTCGAAATGTGGTGCTACAGAAGAATGCTGAAGTTTAGATGGGTATATCACATAACTAATGAGGAAGTATTGAATAGGATTGGGGAGAAGAGAAGTTTGTGGCACAACTTGACCAGAAGAAGGGATCGGTTGGTAGGACATGTTCTGAGGCACCAAGGGATCACAAATTTAGTACTGGAGGGCAGCGTGGAGGGTAAAAATCGTAGGGGGAGACCAAGAGATGAATACACTAAGCAGATTCAGAAGGATGTAGGCTGCAGTAGGTACTGGGAGATGAAGAAGCTTGCACAGGATAGAGTAGCATGGAGAGCTGCATCAAACCAGTCTCAGAACTGAAGACCACAACAACAACAACATCCATATCAGAGTAATCACAGTGAAACTTCCATACTTGAGATCTTGGACGCTTTTTACCACAAGCACAAACGGATCACACCTGCAGAGATTATCCCTTTCTAAATTTTTGTAACAGATCGTACAGATACGCCACTATACTAGGCAGCGAGAATATAACCTTGCTTTACTTTGCTACCTTGATTCTTAATCACATGATTTTATAATATTCCTTGCTTCCTTATTCACTACCCTCTGTCCCTTCTTGCGATCTGAAAATATCACAGAGGCATATGGTGCAATTCCAGCGGCCAATGGGTCACCAGTTACTGAAGTATACATTTTTCTTGACAGAAGAAAAACAAAACAAAACTATGCATATATAAATAACAGAAAAGTATATCGTGCTAACGAAGAAAGCTGGAGCGTTTAAGTGGCGAAAAACGAGACACTACCCAAAAGCAATAAAATTCAGTACACAGTAAGGCAAAATTTATCGTATTGGCAATACTACCAATGCTGATATGCGCCGTTCCGATGTGAGCATATGGCCGGGCTACTTTTCCGCTCCCCGCCTCAAATTTCCCACGGTGTTAGCGAGGCACGCGCGACGCGCAGCGCGAGAAACTGAGCCGCAACCACAACGCCGCGCGACCTGGCGCAGGCGCGAGTCGCGTCCCAGTCGCGTCGCGTCGCAGTTTGCGCGGTCCCATTTGAACCTGTGATGTCAAAGCTGCCACACGCACTGGAACTAAAGCACGCAGCTTTTTCACACGTCCCTACCAAACTCTGGCGGGATATAGAACGGCTCGTGATAGAAGAGAAAATGCTGCGCCTGGTTGGCTTCATGGATTCTGTTGTTGGTAGGCTCGTTATCAATGTAGCAGGTGACGCTTGCAGAACTGAAATGTATTTCACTGATTCGGATAAGGAAGGAGCTGAGAGATTACCAGACGACTGACTAAGTAATACCTTCAGTGTCTGCAATATTTAACTATTCAGTTAAATCCTTCAACACTCTCTTACGTTGCACACAGCTTATGCACAAAAATTATCCTATGCGTAAATCAGGAATTTTCATCATTCTTGTTTTTAATCACGCAACGGCCTTGCCACAGGGGATACACCGGTTCCCGTGCGATCACCAAAATTAAGCGCCATCGGGCGCGGCTGGCACTTGGATGGGTGACCATCCGGGCCGCCATCAGCTGTTGCCATTTTTTGGGGTGCACTCAGCCTCGTGATGACAATTGAGGAGCTACTCGACCGAATAGTAGCGGCTCTGGTCTAAGAAAACCACCATAACGACCGGGAGAGCGGTGTGCTGACCACATGCCCCTCCTATCCACATTCCTGATGAGGATGACACGGCGGTCGGACGGTCCCAATGGGCCACTTGTGCCCTGAAGACGGAGTGCTTTTGTTTTCAATTACAATCGTATAATAGTCGTCTAAGGAGCTTATTGTGGGAGATTTGCAGTGTGTTATTTCATTTTGCTTAAACATTAAATTACATTGGAAGCTGTACTGCTTCTCTGCTCGTCTCTTTCTACTGCAGCTGGCCACGCCACTGCAGGCTAGCTGCACCAGCTGACCGGCCAGTGCTGTCCAAGTTTAATGCGCCGCTAAAACTGTTGTCCCGTATTATCGCTGAGTCGATGTGCGCGTAACGCACAGCACAAAACGTACCCGTATTATCGTACTTGACAGTACTCGAGACAGATTGGCTGCAGTCCCACATAAAACGGAAATCCAGTGAGGTTGGAGCAAACGAGGAAGAATACATAGTGCAATGTTTACATACGGTTTATTCTTATGATGAACGGATTATAGCACACCTGACGGCATCTTAAAACGTCACACGTGCCGTAAGAAGGATGTTTGTTTCCATTATCTATGTATGTAATTTACAAAAAAATATTACCAGTAACTCCCGCGCCTAGTTTAAGACGTGCAGGCAGAACGATCTTTGATCATTTGCAGTATACATGTTCTATGAAAGTCTAATAAATACTGGATTCGGTAACTGGAACTGATCTAAACCGACTTAAACCATTCCACTGTTCGTTATTTATATCCTTTTAACAACAGGTGTCTGCACTAAAGTTCTACAGGATTTCTACATATGGTATTGCTATCTTCATTACTGTACCTACAATATTTATTAGTTTTTCGTACTAGTTCTAAGATCAATAAGAAATCTAGAAATCCTACAGAAACATTTATTGCAAGTCCAGAATTATGAACTATCGGAAAGTTGGAATCGGTAACTTCCTATATAGGTCAGTTCTAGTTACCGATTCTAGCCATTCGATAGTTCATTAATTACATCGTCTCTTCAGCACGTGCGTGCACTAAAATGTAGGCTAATATGATTTCAGCGTTTGTAAGTGCTCTCTGAACTACTGCAGTAAAGTTACTAATACTGGAATCGGTGACCAGAATTGACCCAAATAGATGGTCACTTTTAGTTACCGATTCCAATTTTGTTATACACCGCAGCAATTTCCGGGAGCAATCACAAATGTAGAAATGGTATTACGTTTCAGTACATACAACTGCAAAAATAATTTACATATGAATCATGGAGCGGTTGGAACCTGTAACTGGAATTTACCTACATAGGATAATTCTAGTTGTCGATTCCAGTATTTTTTTTTTTTTTTGTAGATATTCGTTTGTAATGTGATGGCTTTTCTTTTAGAATTTAGTGTGTCGTTTTTTCCACATTTTATGCAACTGTTTCGTTTTCTTTGTCTTTCATTTAATTTTTCTGTATTTTAGTGTCTCCCGCCCAAAACTCCCACTTTCCTGCGCTTCTCCCGTTAGATCAATAACTAATATAAAATTAACGCTATTTTATAACAGTATGACTTCACCATGCGCTTTACTGTAATGCAATTTAAAGGTTCTCTGTGCTTTTCTAATCGCATAAATTACGAGAATATTGCTTTTAATTCTTGTTCTTAATTATTTTCGTTATCATCAGGTCGTTTCGATATGATTCATGACTAAGTAAATAATTACGTGAATGTGATTGTAATTTTATCATATGCTACATTCGTTTGTTTACGAGTATCCCGTTGAATTCATAGATTGCCTATACATTTTTTCCCCTTTTTATTGGCTTCTAGCATACAAACTTTTTAGCCATCACAAATAAATGTACTGACATACATAACAAGGTAACATTTTTACTTCGTCATACATACTGTTTAGGGCATACATTCATATGTTTTCAGATCAACATTATTGTAATCAGATTACGAAACACCGTTGACTGCTAAAAATTTATTTGTTAATTAAGTTCTTTAGTTAAGTTCAATTCATTTTTGATTTTTATGTCTTCTTTCGCTAGAAACCGGAATATGGCATCGTATGTACTTCTGGTTGTGTATCCGAGAATTGGAATCGTCAAAGCAGTGACCAAGTCTTAAGAGCTCCTTTAAAAAGTTGACTCTGCCTTTCTCATAGCGTCTGCACTGAAATAAGATCTGATTTACATCGCCAATTGTTTCCTCTTCACATTGACAATAGGGTGTCTCCGATACACCGATTCTCTGTAAGTGGCCAGGGTAAGATTCATGATTGAGACGCATTCACACAATGGACGTTATAATTTTCCTTGAATGTTTTAAGTTCGCAAACCATGTCTGTCTTGGTATGAATGTCTGTATACGTGCATAGCTTTTACCTCTTGTTTGTGGCTTTCATTCCATTGTTCCTGCCATGAGAGAATCGCTTGTTGTTTTACTTTTAGGAGGTATTCTGTGTATGGGAGTTTTAATGTCCATAGGTCTTCCAGTGTTAATCGCATCTCTCGCTAGTTAATCTGGTTTGCCATTGTATAGCGTCTCTGCTGTAGGTATGACGTCATTGTAAAAGACGACGAGTAGAATTGGACAGTAGAATTTATCCGAGCCGGCCAGAGTGGCCGAGCGGTACTAGGCGCTACAGTCTGGAGCCGCACGACCGCTACGGTTGTAACAGTAAGCATACCAAGGAATTACAAATACAGCAAGTCCGTTACTTTTTGTCATTCATGCAGTGTTATAATCCTTCTGGTTAATATCTCCCTTTAAACATCTCATTACAAAAACTGCTCCAAATGATGCTGCTTCTATTCCAGGGCGGACCAGCTTTCGTCCATTCCAAACCAAGTACCGCATGATACGTGTTACAAATCGGACACAATAGGAAGGACCATCCTCCTTTGCTTTTATCTTTTATCACTCGTTTATTACATCAGAGAAATACACATTTTAAGACAAAATTTAACTGCATGAAATATTGCTCCTAGTAAAGGTTAACATAAGCAGTGACAAAACTTTGTTGTCTTAAGGGTTTCTGCTGGCAACAACTTTTAAGGAGGCAATGTAAGGTTTATATCAATTCAGCTCTGGCGCAGTGGTTAGCACACTGGACTCGCATTCGGGAGGACGACGGTTCAATCCCGTCTCCGGCCATCCTGATTTAGGTTTTCCGTGATTTCCCTAAATCGCTTCAGGCAAATGCCGGGGTGGTTCCTTTAAAAGGGCTCGGCCGATTTCCTTCCCCATCCTTCCCTCACCCGAGCTTGCGCTCCGTCTCTAATGACCTCGTTGTCGACGGGACGTTAAACACTAACCTCCTCCTCCTCCTCAATTCAGCTCAAACACGTAGCTAGAGATTGAATCACGACACAGACACTTTAACAATTTCGGCAAAAAATAAAAAGCGTGAATTTGTACTCACAGTAACCAACTAATCAACAGCCTTGCCATTGAATAAGTAGTAGGCCATTTGGAACAAATTAGCAAGAAGCATCAACTATGGGAGTTAATACCAACAGTCTTTAAATGTCTTGCTCCCCATTAAATAAACAAACTTATAGTAATTAAATGAATAACAAATCAAACACACTACGCTCCACTCAAACTCTTCAGTGGAAGCCAAGCCAAAATGAAGATTCCATTAACTGACTAGCACTGAAGTCACACCAAAGCTCATCTCTGTGTTCCCAGACACACATGGGGCAGACTGATAAAAGACAAGATTTTCAAGGGAGCGCATCAGCAAAACCGGTAGTGGAGTTAATTCGTGCCACCGAAAATTAAGGTACTAGACCGGGGCACAAGGTGGTGTACAGTGAGGTTGCCTTAGTGCTATACTGCGCTCCAAAATACACTCCTGGAAATTGAAATAAGAACACCGTGAATTCATTGTCTCAGGAAGGGGAAACTTTATTGACACATTCCTGGAGTCAGATACATCACATGATCACACTGACAGAACCACAGGCACATAGACACAGGCAACAGAGCATGCACAATGTCGGCACTAGTACAGTGTATATCCACCTTTCGCAGCAATGCAGGCTGCTATCCTCCCATGGAGACGATCGTAGAGATGCTGGATGTAGTCCTGTGGAACGGCTTGCCATGCCATTTCCACCTGGCGCCTCAGTTGGACCAGCGTTCGTGCTGGAGGTGCAGACCGCGTGAGACGACGCTTCATCCAGTCCCAAACATGCTCAATGGGGGACAGATCCGGAGATCTTGCTGGCCAGGGTAGTTGACTTACACCTTCTAGAGCACGTTGGGTGGCACGGGATACATGCGGACGTGCATTGTCCTGTTGGAACAGCAAGTTCCCTTGCCGGTCTAGGAATGGTAGAACGATGGGTTCGATGACGGTTTGGATGTACCGTGCACTATTCAGTGTCCCCTCGACGATCACCAGTGGTGTACGGCCAGTGTAGGAGATCGCTCCCCACACCATGATGCCGGGTGTTGGCCCTGTGTGCCTCGGTCGTATGCAGTCCTGATTGTGGCGCTCACCTGCACGGCGCCAAACACGCATACGGCCATCATTGGCACCAAGGCAGAAGCGACTCTCATCGCTGAAGACGACACGTCTCCATTCGTCCCTCCATTCACGCCTGTCGCGACACCACTGGAGGCGGGCTGCACGATGTTGGGGCGTGAGCGGAAGACGGCCTAACGGTGTGCGGGACCGTAGCCCAGCTTCATGGAGACGGTTGCGAATGGTCCTCGCCGATACCCCAGGAGCAACAGTGTCCCTAATTTGCTGGGAAGTGGCGGTGCGGTCCCCTACGGCACTGCGTAGGATCCTACAGTCTTGGCGTGCATCCGTGCGTCGCTGCGGTCCGGTCCCAGGTCGACGGGCACGTGCACCTTCCGCCGACCACTGGCGACAACATCGATGTACTGTGGAGACCTCACGCCCCACGTGTTGAGCAATTCGGCGGTACGTCCACCCGGCCTCCCGCATGCCCACTATACGCCCTCGCTCAAAGTCCGTCAACTGCACTTACGGTTCACGTCCACGCTGTCGCGGCATGCTACCAGTGTTAAAGACTGCGATGGAGCTCCGTATGCCACGGCAAACTGGCCGACACTGACGGCGGCGGTGCACAAATGCTGCGCAGCTAGCGCCATTCGACTGCCAACACCGCGGTTCCTGGTGTGTCCGCTGTGCCGTGCGTGTGATCATTGCTTGTACAGCCCTCTCGCAGTGTCCGGAGCAAGTATGGTGGGTCTGACACACCGGTGTCAATGTGTTCTTTTTTCCATTTCCAGGAGTGTATATAAAAGTCATTTCAGCAGATTTCAATGAACGCATCTGCACTACTACAGAAAGCCGCGTGAAATGTAATGCCATTTCCCCCGACAAAACGCTGAGTACAGCCATAAGCGCAACACGAAACAACCATGTATTGCCAACATTCACGTGACTTTAGCCCAGAGATGTTGGAGCCACGAAAATGACGTCAGGGCCAGTCTATTATATTTATGGCCGAAGGTACTCTAACAAAGTATAGCTAACATCTCTGGTCGAATATAGTTTCAAAGTGTATAATTATAAAGGCAATGTTAAAGCGATACTTGTTGCCCATCAGATACGCAGAATTGTCATAGGAAATAGGACAGCCACTTTGAATATGCGACATCGAAGCAATGTACTAGTTGTGTCTCGGCATCTGAACATTCCACGGTGTACCGGTGGAAAGTCCTGCGATCAGTATTGTGAAATGGTATATCTAGATCCAGTGTGTCGCAGATGCAGGTGGTCGTCACGATGAGCAATGTTTGTAACGTGGAACATAAACATGGTACACAGTCAAGGAATGTTACCCTCAAGTGTGGCAATTAAAATGTGTTTCTTTCAACGGTTTACTCGTTATTTCTCTCCGGTATGTCGTTACAAGTGTTTCGACTACGTTCATTGTCCTTCGATCACCATTCGCTCGTTGCGGCCCTCTCAAATAGTGAAAGTTTAACTAGAAGCGCCCTGTATGTGTACCGGCCGTGAATGCCTGTATTGCATTACGGAACGAATTAGTCGTCGATAGATAAGGTTCGTAGTGAAGCTGTGACGCGACGCTGTTTGAATAGGCAGTGATACCTAGGCTGGAGGTTTAGCCACCCCACACGGCTTAGCTGGCTTTTTCTGTCGGTTCTCCGTACTGTTTGATGGACCGTGTTGTTTGGCGCAGAACATTGGAGCCGCTATATTGGCAGCCGGAGAGGGCTATTCAAGAGACGCACACACACACACACACACACACACACACACATTCACGAAGGCGGACAGGGGCGTAGGTGGAAACGCATTTAGAGAGAGAAAGAGAGAGGATTTGTATTGGGTGCGACTAGAAGTGGAGGAGCGCGCACAGAGGAAATCGTATAGAGTTTCTCTGATGAATGAGGTACCTTCATTTCAGTCGTCGGAATGAAGGGTAGGATGCGAAAAAAAAGTGGGCCCACTAAACTGACGGATCGAATGACTACGAATGTGTGTGTGTGTGTGTGTGTGTGTGTGAGTGTGAGAGAGAGAGAGAGAGAGAGAGGGCGGAGAAAGGGACATATGATGATGTGTGTACGCACACACCTCGCCAGTCAATTCCTGAGTAGCGCTCTTCAGAGCACACACACACACACACACACACACACACACACACATGGCGATCAACAAAGCCGTGTTCCTGAGAATCGGTCCCCTGTCTGCTATTTCGCGAACTCGCTCGCTCTTCCGCGAAATTTGTCTGTTGACTGCGCGACGGCTATGCGCTCTAGTGACCATTGCTTTCAAATTGTTCTCTTCGTCTGAATCAAAGTCACTGTACACAATAATGCCAGTAAACCCATCCTTTTTAAAAAAAAATTCTTTTTATATTATTGGGTCCTAACCCTAGCGTCCTTACATCCAACTGCATAACGTTGCCTGTATATAGGGTGTTACAAAAAGGTACGGCCAAACTTTCAGGAAACATTCCTCACACAGCCGGCCAGTGTGGCCCTGCGGTTCTAAGCGCTTTAGTCTGGAACCGCGTGACCGCTACGGTCGCAGATTCGAATCCTGCCTCGGGCATGGATGTGTGTGATGTCCTTAGGTTAGTTAGGTTTAACTAGTTCTAAGTTCTAGGGGACTGATGACCTCATAAGTTAAGTCCCATAGTGCTCAGAGCCATTTGAACCACTCCTCACACGCAAATAAAGAAAAGATGTTATGTGGATATGTGTCGGGAAACGCTTAATTTCCACGATAGAGCTCATTTTACTTTCGCCAGTAAGTACTGTACTTCCTCGATTCACCGCCAGTTGGCCCAATTGAAGGAAGGTAATGTTGACTTCGGTGCTTGTGTTGACATGCGACTCATTGCTCTACAGCACTAGCATCAAGCACATCAGTACGTAGCATCAACAGGTTATTGTTCATCACGAACGTGGTTTTGCAGTCAGTGCAATGTTTACAAATGCGGAGTTGGCAGATGCCCATTTGATGTACGGATTAGCACGAGGCAATAGCCGTGGCGCGGTACGTTTGTATCGAGACAGATTTCCAGAACGAAGGTGTCCCGACAGGAAGACGTTCGAAGCAATTGATCGGCGTCTTAGGGAGCACGGAACATTCCAGCCTATGACTCGCGACTGGGGAAGACCTAGAACGACGAGGACACCTGCAATGGGCGAGGCAATTCTTCGTGCAGTTGACGATAATCCTGATGTCAGCGTCAGAGAAGTTGCTGCTGTACGAGGTAACGTTGACCACGTCACTATGGAGAGTGCTACGGGAGAACCAGTTGTTTCCGTACCATGTAGACTTGTAGAGCGTGTGCAGGCACTATCAGCAGCTGATTGGCATCCACAGTTACACTTCTGTAAATGGTTCATCCGACAATGTGTCAGTCCTCATTTCAGTGCAAATGTTCTCTTTACGGATGAGGCTTCATTCCAACGTGATCGAACTTTCACAATCAATGTGAGTGGGCTGACGAGAATCCGTACGCAATTGTGCAATCAAGTCATCAACACAGATTTTCTGTGAACGTTTGGGCAGGCATTGTTGGTGATGTCTGGATTGGGCCCCATGTTCTCCACCTATGCTCAATGGAGCACGTTATCATGATTTCATACGGGATACTCTACCTGTGCTGCTAGAACATGTGCCTTTACAAGTACGACACAACATGTGGTTCATGCACGGTGGAGCTCCTGCACATTTCAGTCGAAGTGTTCGTACGCTTCTCAACAACAGATTCGGTGACCGATGGATCGGTAGAGGCGGACCAATTCCGTGGCCTCCACGCTCTCCTTACCTCAACCCTCTCGACTTTCATTTATGGGAGCATTTGAAAGCTCTCGTCTACGCAACCCCGGTACCAAATGTAGAGACTCTTCGTGCTCGTATTGTGGACGGCTGTGATACAATACGCCATTCTACAGGGCTGCATCAGCGCATCAGGGATTCCATGCGACGGAGGGTGGATGCATGTATCCTCGCTAACGGAGGACATTTTGAACATTTCCTGTAACAAAGTGTTTGAAGTCACGCTGGTACGTTCTGTTGCTGTGTGTTTCCATTCCATGATTAATGTGATTCGAAGAGAAGTAATAAAATGAGCTTTAACATGGAAAGTAAGCGTTTCCGGACACATGTCCACAGAACATATTTTCTTTCTTTGTGTGTGAGGAATGTTTCCTGAAAGTTTGGCCGTACCTTTTTGTAACACCGTGTACAGCAGAACATGACAGTAATGGTCCAAAACATTTACCGTAGAGGCTATAAAAACCCATACATGACAAAATACAGTTGAATATAAAACATGGACTCAGTTTTTGCGTAACAAGGATTAGGTCATTTAAATTTACAGATAGGCTTATACACTTTAGAGCCAAAGAAACAGATACACCTGCCTAATATCGCGTAGGGCCTCTCGAACGCGCAAAAGTGCCGCAACACGACGTGACATGGACTCGACTGATGTCTGAAGTAGCGCTGGAGGGAACTGACACCATGAATCCTGCAGGGCTGTCCATAAATCCGTAAGAGTACGAGGGGGTGGAGATCTCTTCTTAACAGCACGTTGCAAGGCATTCCAAATGGGCTCAATAATGTTCATGTCTAGGGAGTCTGATGGCCAGCGGAAGTGTTTAAACTCAGAAGAGTGTTCTTAGAGCCACTTCGTAGCAATTCTGGACGTGTGGGGTGTCGCATTGTTCTGCTGGAATCGACAAAGTCCGCCGAAATGCACAATGGGCATGGATGGATGCTGGTCATCAGACAGGACGCGTTCATACGTAACACCTGTGAGAGTCGTATCGATACTTATCATGGTTCCCATATAACTCCAACTGCACACGCCCCACACCATTAAAGAGCCTCCACCAGCTTGAACGGTCCCCTGCTGACATTCAGCGTCCATGGAGTCATGAGGTTGTCTCCCTATCCGTACACGTCCATCCGCTCGATACAATTTGAAACGAGACTCGTCCGACGAGGCAGCATGTTTCTAGTCATCAAGAGTCCAATGTCGGTGTCGACGGGCGCAGGCGGGAAGAAAACGTTTGTCTCGTGCAGTCATCAAGGGTACACGAGTGAGCCTAAGCTCCTGAAGCCCATATGGATGGTATTTCATTGAATGGATCGTACCTTGACACTTGCTGATGGCCCAGCATTGAAATCTGCAGCAATTTGAGGAAGTGTTGTATTTCTGTCACGTTCCAGGACTATCTTCCGTTCTCGTTGGTCCCGTTCTTAGAGGATCTTTTACCGACCACAGCGATGTGTCAGAGTTGATGTTTTACTGGACTTCTGATATTCACGGTACACTCGTGAAATGGTCGTGAAGGAAAATTCCAGTTCATCGGTACCTCAGAGGCACTGTGTCCTATCTCTCATGCGCCGATTATAACACCACGTTCCAGCTCACTTAAATCTTGATGACCTGCCATTGTACCAGCGGTTACCGATCTAACAACTGCGCCAGACACTTGTTGACTTATATAGACGTTGCCGACCGAAGCACCGTATTCTGCCTATTTACACATCTTTGTATTTGAACACGCATACTTATTCCACTTTCTTTGGCGCTTTAGTGTAAGAGAGTGTACACCAGTTACAACACAATTCGCTGTCACTTTTCGGCCTTTAGCTAATGGTGATTCGTACACAAGATTAAT
This sequence comes from Schistocerca americana, assembly GCF_021461395.2. Lineage (NCBI taxonomy): Eukaryota > Metazoa > Arthropoda > Insecta > Orthoptera > Acrididae > Schistocerca > Schistocerca americana. The sequence goes on from NC_060129.1 coordinate 140,563,722, forward strand.
GTACCTGTTTAAAGAGACCTATTCACTTTTTGTACGAGAACTGTGCAGTGCTTTGGTGGAAGCACTGAAAAATTTCACTACCGTGAGTTTGAAATAAGTACGCAGTGTTCGTTTACCAGCACACATCTTCGAAGATTTCGGAACTTTTCTTATGCTCCAACAAGCGTGATTCCGAGCTCATCAATAACAGCTTTGCAACTGTCCCTTTGCAGAGAGTGTATATATTATTTTCACGGTTACCTGCCTTTGATCGTAGATAAATCGCGTGTATGAAGTTCATAGCTCTTTCCACTTCTCCATTGCTGTAGACATAAAACTCATAACAACGAATGACTAACAGAGCAGGTGGATATGTCTGTATATATACTACTGGCCATTAAGAAGAAATGCAGATGATAAACGGGTCTTCATTGGACAAATATATTATACTAGAACTGACATGTGTTTACATTTTTACGCAATTTGGGTGGATAGATCCTGAGAAATCAGTACCTAGAAGAACCACTTCTGGCCGAAATAATGGCCTTGATACGCCTGGGCATAGAATCAAACAGAGCTTGGATGGCGTGTACAGGTACAGCTACCCATGTAGCTTCAACGCGATACCACAGTTCATCAAGAGTAGTGACTGGCGTATTGTGACGAGCCAGTTGCTCGGCTACCATTGACCAGACGTTTTCAATTGCTGAGAGATCTGGATAATGTGCTGGCCAGGGCAGCAGTCGAACATCTTCTGTATCCAGAAAGGCCCATACAGGACCTGCAACATGCAGTCGTGCATTATCCTGCTGAAATCTAGGGTTTCGCAGGGATGGAGTGAAGCGTAGAGCCCCGGGCCGTAATACATCTGAAATGTAACGTCCACTGTTCAAAGTGCCGTCAATGCGAACAAGAGGTGACCGAGACGTTAACCAATTGCACCCCATACCATCACGCTGGGTGATACGCCAGTATGGCGATGACGAATACACGCTTCCAATGTGCGTTCACCGCGATGTCGGCAAACACGGATGCGACCACCATGATGCTGTAAACAGAACCTGGATTCATCCGAAAAAAATGACGTTTTGCCATTCGTGCACCCAGGTTCGTCGTCGAGTACACCATTGCAGGCGCTCCTGTCTGTGATGCAGCGTCAAGGGTAACCGCAGCCACGGTCTCCTAGCTGATAGTTCATACTGCTGCAAACGTCGTCGAACTGTTCGTGCAGATGGTTGTTGTCTTGCAAACGTCCCCATCTGTTGACTCAGGGATCGAGACGTGGCTGCACGATCCGTTACAGCCATGTGGATAAGATGCCTGTCATCTCGACTGCTAGTGATACGAGGCCGCTGGGATCCAGAACGGCGTTCCGTATTACCCTCCTGAATCCACCGATTCCATATTCTGCTAACAGTCATTGGATCTCGACCAATGTGAGCAGCAATGTTGCGATACGATAAACCGCAATCGCGATAGGCTACAATCCGACCTTTATCAAAGTCGGAAACGGGATGGTAGGCCTTTCTCCTCCTTACACGAGGCATCACAATAACGTTTCACCAGGCAACGCCGGTCAACTGCTGTTTGTGTATGAGAAATCGGTTGGAAACTTTCCTCATGTCAGCACGTTGTAGGTGTCGCCACCGGCGCCAACCTTGTATGAATGCTCTGAAAAGCTAATCATTTCCATATCACAGCATCTTCTTCCTGTCGGTTAAATTTCGCGTCTGTAGCACGTCATCTTGGTGGTGTAGCAATTTTAATGGCCAGTAGTGTATATTCTGGAATATTCAATGTGATTTACATAGCCATCTGATTAGTAAACGGAAAATGAAATAAATATCACTGGGCTGCGAATTTGCGAATATGCGGCGATTTACGAATGTGTAGTTAGTTAGGAAACTAAAGACACCTTCAATTACTGAGAGTAAAATGAACAGCAATAAAACTCATATTCTTATCTGTCATGGCGTCTTCAAAGCTGTCGAAGATCCGAGTAACCGTGACTGCAGCGCTGTCGGTGAGAGAAGAAGGAAACAAAGGCAGAGATAGACATGACTCTGCAATCTAATGTACAAAAATCAACGTTTGTTTGTTTATTTGTTCGTATCTTATGCGCTGCCATACCGTTCATGCGATTGCGATAAAACTTTGTCAACTTATTGCACTTGGGAGAAAGTAATAGGCGGGGTACAATTAACTTACAGTAGCTGGCGCACGTGTCATGTCAGTAAATGTAAAAGGGCACAAACAGTGAGATGTTTGAATGTCACAGAAACAAATAGAACAGCGTTTTATAGTGTCTTGCTCATTCTGATGTCGATAGATGTGGGTTATATGTAATCGAAATTTATCACTGCAAACAGTAATTTTTCTATTTTTTCATTGAATCGACGAACGGTATTTTGTTTATACGAGCGTGTATCTTGTTGATTGCTTCGTTAAAAAATATGACTCCAAACGTTCGCAACTTAGTAAATCTACCAGCGTACGACGTAGAAATACGCAAATTCGAGCTTCTCAGACAAACGAGCAACAACAAGCGAGCAATGAAGTAAATCGTTTAGGAACTGCACGGTCATGAGATTCCTAATTCGACTTGCGTTCTCAATCATCGTCAAGGAGGCATTAGGTCAGTCACTTCATGTGTGCAGATTGAATCTGGAAAACCCATATTTTCCACATGGCCCGTTGTATATTGTTCGCTCACGAGCCAGGTAGCTAGGTAGTGTTATAGGCCCTTTGTTTTTCCTTATCTATATGAACGATTTGGGAGCCAATCTAGGCAGCTGTCTTGGGTTGTTAGGAGAGGACTCTATCGTTTATCGACTAATAAGATCATCAGAAGATCAAAACACACTGCAAAATGGTGCGAAAAGTGGCAGTTGACCCTAAATAACGAGAAGTGTGAGGTCATCCACATGAGTGCTAAAAGGGAGCTTGTTAAACTTACAAGATCAATCAGTCAAATCTAAAAGCCGTAAATTCAACTAAACACCTGGGTATTACAGTTACGAACAACTTAAATTGGAAGGAACACGTAGAAAATGTTGAGGCGAAGACTGCGTTTTATTGGCAGGACACTTAGAAAATGTAACAGACCTACTAAGGAGACTGTCTACACTACGCTTGTCCGTCCTCTTTTAGAATACTGCTGCACGGTGTGGGATCCTTACCAGGTAGGACTGGCGGAGTACATCGAAAAAGTTCAAAGAAAGGCAGCACGTTTTGTATTATCGCGAAATATGAGAGAGAGTGTCACAGAAATGATACAGGATTTTGGCTGGACATCATTAAAAGAAAGGCGTTTTTCGTTCCGGCAGAATCTTCTCACGAAATTCCAATCACCATCTTTCTCCTCCGAATGTGAAAATATTTTGTTGATACCGACCTATATTGGGAGGAACGATCACCACGATAAAATACGGGAAATCAGAGCTCGTACGGAAAGATATAGGTGTTCGTTCTTTCAGCGCGCTATACGAGATTGGAATAATAGAGAATTGTGAAGGTGGTGCAATGAACCCTCTGCCAGGCACTTAAATGGGTTTTGCAGAGTATCCATGTAGATGTAGATGTAGAAGTTTATTTGTTTTTGCTGAAGAAAGAAAAACAAAGAATATTGTCTACCCTAATGCACTTTAATATAGACAGCAAAATGAAATGAATGTCACTTATATTTCTCCTATGTGTTGGGTGTTTCCGTAAGAACATGCAAAAATTTAACAGGACATAGAGGATGCTCCACTGAACATTTAGAAGTCAGTTTAAGGAGATAGTACCCATAAAATCGCTTTACTGTGTAATTTTTTATTTACTTTAGTAAGCTGCAAATACCATCACTGACACAATGAACGTACCATTTCTACCGTATCTTACAAAATGTGCTGAAATTGACAGCCATCAACTTCAATGCAAGCACGACATCGGCGAACAAGATTCTAACGCACTTTGATAAATATCCCTGGTGTGTTTCGAATCCCATCACAGGCAGCTACAATTCTGTCAGTTTCTTGTTTCATTGCAGGAAATAAAGAATGTGCATGTAAATAAACACCACAGTACGTGGTAAAAGTGTACGCATGTTGTCGGAAATAAGCTGGAAAACAGTAATGCTAGAGAAAGCGGTAGGCAAGTTTACTTCCATATCCCCTTAATCTGGCTTCTCCGACCCCAGGTTCCCTACCTCAAATTGTTCAGTGGAGCATTCTCCGTGCCCTGTTACATGTTTGCATGCTCTTATGTACACACCCTGCATATCATTCAGTTTCAGTAAACTTATTCAGTATCAACAGTAAAATAAATCTCATTCTTTCGATCATTCTTAACTAAACAAGATAACTCTTTCAAATTTCAAACGATATTTCCACAATTCTCGACTAATCATAAAATCCGTGGTAACTGCCACAACTGCTGTTTTGAGGAAATCGCAAAAAACTTCCAGAAAGCATTCCTTTTTTATATCCTTATTTTTTATAGCCTAAACAAGTGAAGACAGTTAATCTACAAACATTTTTTAGAGTGAAGTAACTGTAAAACGTTTAACAACAACAACAAAAATTTTTGATGGAACAAAACAAGAACAGGGATGTGTGCCAACCTCTCTAACATGAAAACCGGGATAAGTCTACCACTTATGAAGTGTTGGCAGAAGAGCCAACACCGTGTTGCTAGAGGAGGCCGAAATGCACGCTTTAAAGCTCACACAAATTGGCGTGAGGTCTGGAACATTACAAGGAAATGAGAACTTAGAAATACGGACGCAGTTGCTGTAATACTTAACTTTAATCCATAATTGAAGAACATCTCTCTTGACTGTACATGCTTTAAGATAAATGTCAAATGCTATGGCGCCTTGCTAGGTCGTAGCAAATGACATAGCTGAAGGCTATGCTAACTATCGTCTCGGCAAATGAGAGCGTATTTGTCAGTGTAGCCTCGCTAGCAAAGTCTGCTGTACAACTGGGGCGAGTGCTAGGAAGTCTCTCTAGACCTGCCGTGTGGCGGCGCTCGGTCTGCAATCACTGACACTGGCGACACGCGGGTCCGACGTATACTACCGGACCGCGGCCGATTTAAAGGCTACCACCTAGCAAGTGTGGTGTCTGGCGGTGACACCACACTTATATCTGTAAAGAAAGGGGTGTGGGAATGATAATAATAATAATAATAATAATACTGATAATAATAATTTTACTATTATAAAATCTGGAAACTACTGTTTACAGTTTTTCTCCTTAACTATATTATTATGGAAAGTCAGTTAGGCCTACATAAGTGCTGTGTTAGCAAACAAACTAGTTAAAGAACAAAGACAAAATCAAGCACGTTACTGTGCTCTTACAAGTTTTATTTCAAAATAAATGCTTTTTTTTTGGTCATCAGTCTACTGACTGGTTTGATGCGGCCCGCCACGAATTCCTTTCCTGTCTTAACCTCTTCATCTCAGAGTAGCACTTGCAACCTACGTCCTCAATTATTTGCTTCACGTACTCCAATCTCTGTCTTCTTCTACAGTTTTTGCCCTCTACAGCTCCCTCTAGTACCATGGAAGTCATTCCCTCATGTCTTAGCAGATGTCCTATCATCCTGTCCCTTCTCCTTATCAGTGTTTTCCACATATTCCTTTCCTCTCCCATTCTGCGTAGAACCTCCTCATTCCTTACCTTATCAGTCCACCTAATTTTCAACATTCGTCTATAGCACCACATCTCAAATGCTTCGATTCTCTTCTGTTCCGGTTTCCCCACAGTCCATGTTTCACTACCATACAATGCTGTACTCCAGACGTACATCCTCAGAAATTTCTTCCTCAAATTAAGGCCGGTATTTGATATTAGTAGACTTCTCTTGGCCAGAAATGCCTTTTTTGCCATAGCGAGTCTGCTTTTGATGTCCTCCTTGCTCCGTCCGTCATTGGTTATTTTACTGCCTAGGTAGCAGAATTCCTTAACTTCATTGACTTCGCGACCATCAATCCTGATGTTGAGTTTCTCGCTGTTCTCATTTCTACTACTTCTCATTACCTTCGTCTTTCTCCGATTTACTCTCAAACCGTACTGTGTACTCATTAGACTGTTCATTCCGTTCAGCAGATCATTTAATTCTTCTTCACTTTCACTCAGGATAGCAATGTCATCAGCGAATCGTATCATTGATATCCTTTCACCTTGTATTTTAATTTCACACCTGAACCTTTCTTTTATTTCCGTCATTGCTTCCTCGATGTACAGATTGAAGAGTAGGGGCGAAAGGCTACAGCCTTGTCTTACACCCTTCTTAATACGAGCACTTCGTGCTTGATCGTCCACTCTTATTATTCCCTCTTGGTTGTTGTACATATTGTATATGACCCGTCTCTCCCTATAGCTTACCCCTACTTTTTTCAGAATCTCGAACAGCTTGCACCATTTTATATTGTCTAACGCTTTTTCCAGGTCGACAAATCCTATGAAAGTGTCTTGATTTTTCTTTAGCCTTGTTTCCATTATTAGCCGTAACGTCAGAATTGCCTCTCTCGTCCCTTTACTTTTCCTAAAGCCAAACTGATCGTCACCTAGCGCATTCTCAATTTTCTTTTCCATTCTTCTGTATATTATTCTTGTAAGCAGCTTAGATGCATGAGCTGTTAAGCTGATTGTGGAATAATTCTCGCACTTGTCAGCTCTTGCCGTCTTCGGAAATGTGTGGATGATGCTTTTCCGAAAGTCAGATGGTATATCGCCAGACTCATATATTCTACACACCAACGTGAATAGTCGTTTTGTTGCCACTTCCCCCAATGATTTTAGAAATTCTTTTACAAAGTTTAAAATCTTACATTTTGTTTTAATTTACCACTGTTCTATAAACAGAACATTACAGTGTTACAGTCTATAAACAGCTGCTGTGTCTACTCAGTCAGATTTAGGTAAAACAGTTTGTTTTCTTGTTTGAGATAAGGTATCGTCTTTTTTAAGTCCTCCTTCTTCTCAGTTTTCAATCTGGCTGTTAATTCAAGCTGGGGTAGATCTAAGCCTTTTATGGTTTCCATCTTCACACCTTTTTTGAATATATTCTTTTGCGTCCACGTTTCAACTTCAGCGGTTTTTTTTGCCAATGTTTCCACTATTCACCTGGTAATTTTGTGGATTTCCAGAAAGGTTTTCTTTCAAATTTGAAAATGTCCGCCTTCGTCATCAGGAAGTGTATAAAGAAGACTAGCCTTAGTGCGACTCTCCTCGGGTTTTCCGTAAGAACAATGATGCCTTCTTCTAACGTTGCACACACTTAGGTTTCCCATCAAATAAGAGTTTTGCTTAAGATTATCACCTAGTTCGTAGAACTGATTGAATATGTTTGATTTGTGTTCCATTGCAGTGTCTCTACATTGACAGCGGCACCGGCATGAAAACAACAACAACAAACAAACATGGGAATTAGAGGCATTAAATAATTTGTAACTGCCACGAATAACCTGTGTGTTTGCTACTCTGCACAGTTAATAGGTCTACAATAGTCAAGGAACCAAGTCAAACATAACCTAACCTGGTCTGTATAATCTAAGGACAAGTTACCTAAAAGGTCACAGAAAAATCATAATCAAGCGAAGTTCTTCAAAAAAGTGTTAGTTCCAAGGTGTTATATTCCAAGGTGTTATATACACTTACCTCATCAGGTGGAGGTTGTTCTTCAGGCACAGTAACTTTATTACTGTTCTTATATGGTTTTCCCTCGGCTCTTAGCTTCTTATTTATTTAGGTAACACTACCTTCACCCTTTTTCTGACATTTTCTTGTTTCATCCATCACATAAACCACAATAGTAAAAACAACAGACAGGCTTAATCACTGTAACTCGAACACAATCGAACCTCAAACTCTCTCCCTCGGGCATGGATGTGTGTTGTTCTTAGAATAAGTTAGTTTAAGTAGTGTGTTAAGTCTAGGGGCCGATGACATCAGCAGTTTGGTCCCATACGAATTCACACACGTCTGAACATTTCTGAACCTCAAAGTAAGCCGGCCGGAGTGGCCGAGCGGTTCTAGGCACTACAGTCTGGAACTGCGCGACCGCTACGGTCGCAGGTTCGAATCCTGCCTCGGGCATGGATGTGTGTGTGATGTCGTTAGGTTAGTTAGGTTTAAGTAGTTCTAAGTTCTAGGGGACTGATGACCTCAGAAGTCCCATAGTGCTCTGAGCCATTTGAACCATTTTTTTTAACCTCGTACTAAAAACAACAGCATGGGCACATAGCCCTTATTTAGTTTCAGAACAGGTGGCATGTAGCACCTGGCGCATTCTGGTGTGAATGTTTTAAACCACTTCCACACTGATTACTAGATAGCCCGGTTTTTACTGACGAAGGTTGGGCACCTAGCCCATATTTTGACAATAAAACGATTTTTTTTGAAATTACAATGAACACCCTTAGCTGCGTACAGGCGTTGACATACGTCAACGGGGACAGATGAAAATGTGTGCCCCGACCGGGACTCGAACCCGGGATCTCCTGCCTACATGGCAGACGCTCTATCAATCTTTTTTTTTTAATTTTTTTTAATCTCATTTTGTTCGCTTTTGTTCGTTCCATCTGCTCGGGGCGGACATCGTAAGACATCCGTTTAAGTTCGTTGTTGACCGATTAACTCAGTTTAACACGCTGAGCTACCGTGCCGGCTCCATCTGAGCCACCGAGGACAGAGAGGATAGCACGACTGCAGGGATTTATCTCTGGCACGCTTCCCGCGAAACCCACATTCTCAACGTATTGTCCCGCACTACATTTTGTTTCTGCCACTGAGACCGGATTTTATAATTAGTCGATAGTTATTTCTTCTGAAACAGCAAAGAGCCGGGTGCAACTAGTACAAAATATTATCCAGCATTGACGGACGACACCGGCAAACCCTCGGCAATATGTCGACAACTGTCTGCAACATCAGCAATATTGCCCGGCCATACCACAAGAGCCGACCGCTGTGGCCGAGCTGTTCTAGGCGTTAGGTTTAAGTACACTCCTGGAAATGGAAAAAAGAACACATTGACACCGGTGTGTCAGACCCACCATACTTGCTCCGGACACTGCGAGAGGGCTGTACAAGCAATGATCACACGCACGGCACAGCGGACACACCAGGAACCGCGGTGTTGGCCGTCGAATGGCGCTAGCTGCGCAGCATTTGTGCACCGCCGCCGTCAGTGTCAGCCAGTTTGCCGTGGCATACGGAGCTCCATCGCAGTCTTTAACATATGCCTCATCAATGCACTCGCTAAAACACAAGAAAAACTCCTTTGCAAAAGATTACAAACACATCGCACACTTCGGGGACTGACACCACACCAATATGGCTTTCGGGGAGGAAAGTCTATTGACGATGCAATCAACAAAGCACTTCAAATTGTACACAACAAACCTACAAAGTACACACTAGCCATTATGATTGACATCTCGGGTGCATTTGACAATCTATGGTGGCCGGCCCTCTTCAAGAGGCTCAGACACCTGCAGGTACCGGAATCCCTGTACAACAGTCTTGTAGACTACTGCAGGGACAGAACAGTCGCTTGGCACATGGACGACAAGAAAGTAATCAAACGCATTACCAAAGGTTGTCCACAAGGATCGATCTGCGGCCCCATCTTCTGGGACATAATGTTAGAACCGCTCCTAGAATTACTTGAGGAGCACAATGCGACAGATGGAGTTGTCGCTTACGCTGACGACCTGCTTGTGGCAGTGTCAGCAAACAACCGTGCCCAGCTAGAAGACAGAGCCAATGATACACTCAAAACAATTACACAATGGTGCACAGACAACAAGCTCAAGGTAGCAGAAAATAAAACAACTTACACACTACTAAAGGGCATCCTACACAGGAACCCAGCAGTCAAAATCGGGGACACAAACATTAAAAGATCAAAAGTAACACGCTACCTTGGAGTCTACATAGACGAACGGTTGAACTTCCACGAACACATACGAATATCCACGGACAAAGCAGAAAAAATACTGCACAAACTGGCAAGGCTAAACTCGAAACAATACAGACTACCACTGTCAGTCATACGAACATATCATTGCGCTCTCTTCGAGTCGGTACTTTGTTTTGCTGCCAGCACGTGGGCCCATAGACTCAGCCTATCCACTAACAGAACCGCCGTACGGCGGGGGCAAAGAAGCATTCTGCTTCGACTAACAGGGGCCTTCAACACAACCTCAGTCGACGCACTTTGCGTCGTGATGGGAATCTTCCCAATAGACGTAACCATAAGATACCGTGCGGCAAGGTACTGGCTAAAGATGGGGAAACTAGACCAGGTTCGGCAGATCACTGGTGTACCATATGCTACACCACGTCAACTCAAAGCATGGCGTGTGGATACCTGGCAGAGCGAGTGGGCTAACAGCGATAAGGGCCGACGAGTCTATAGCTTTTTCCCTGACATCAAAGAACGATTAAGACTGAAGCCGCGGTATGGTACATTTTCTGACAGGCCACGGCCCTTATCCCACGCACCTGAGCCGCATGAGTCTGCAGCAGACTACCAGATGCACATGTGGGGAAGAAGGCTCCCCAGAACACACTGTCCTATTCTGCGGGCAACGCACAAACATTAGACACACACTACACATTACCCGGCAGAATACCCAAGATGAAATATACACCATTCTACGAGACCCAGACCTATGTGACAAACTTAATACACTAACTGACGAAATATCCAGGTCTCTGTATACCGAATATCTAAACAATAGACCATTCAGAAGGCAAGACCGGGGACGCAGACCACAGAGTGCCCATGAGATGGATAGCAGTACAAACACCTCGGGCGAAGACACAGATGTTGAGATAAGCCATGTCGACGACCCATTGTGGCAACCTGCGTATGAGTAGTCTAGGTACCTGAACAACATCCAACACTAAAGAACACACACATGCACACAAAATCACAAATGAGTAATAGTCAAAAGCCAGGCACTTACCCCAGGGACCTACGCATCCTGGCGAGAAGCAACACCCAGCCTGGATGGAAGGATCTTAACTGTGGTTCCCCTTAGCTGGGCCCAACCCGACGGATACTTAACGTAGATCGGGGAAAACCACCGTCCAGGCTGAGTTGCCACGTAACCAGGAGGCGGGAACTGGTCTTACATGCACATGTACACACATACACACACACGCACATAGCACATATATACAAGAACACACACAAGAGGATATGCAGTCAAAGGTGACATGACACCTGTAAACAAGGGTTAACTCCAAGATAGGCACCTACCATACGAACCTACGCCTCCCGACGAGAGGCAACACTGGGCCTGGATGGAAGGATCTTAATTGTGGTTCCCCTTAGCTGGGCCCAACCCGACAGATACACAATGTAGATCGGGGAAAACCACCGTCCAGGCTGAGTTGCCATATAGCCGGGAGGTGCCAATCATTCATCAAGCGAGAACTTGTCTGACAAGCACACACACACACCCACAACCACACATAATGACACAAACACAGACCTAAACAAATTCAATAAAATCACTCCATCACATCTAGACTAGTTAATATTTAATTTTGCACTATGTAAGTAGTAATAAGCTAATGAGGTATACAAGTACATATGTGAACTGTGAGTGGCGGCCAGCGTCTTGAAGGTCATTCCAAGACCCTGACCGCAACCCACACATAGGTGGTGGTAATTTCTCTATCCTTTTCTTTCCTATCTTTCTGTTTACTCCTTCTTAAATTCAAAATGAAATTGTTTTCCATTTCCGTATTATTTATATTATTTGTAATGTATCTAAAAGCTGCACAACGAACAAAAACGAACAAATAACGTAAAAGCCCGCCTCCACGTGGCAAGACTTGGGCAACAGTGTGAGTGGGATCGGGAACAGGGGAGGTAACTCACATAACCACTCCTGGGCCCGAGCCCAGTCACAGTGGCTAAGAGGCTTAATACGACCCACCATAAGCAATTAGAAGGTGGGTCAATAAATAAAGAGCAGCAAGTGGAAAAAAAAAAAAAAAAAAAAAGTCTTTAACACTGGTAGCATGCCGCGACAGCGTGGACGTGAACCGTATGTGCAGTTGACGGACTTTGAGCGAGGGCGTATAGTGGGCATGCGGGAGGCCGGGTGGACGTACCGCCGAATTGCTCAACACGTGGGGCGTGAGGTCTCCACAGTACATCGATGTTGTCGCCAGTGGTCGGCGGAAGGTGCACGTGCCCGTCGACCTGGGACCGGACCGCAGCGACGCACGGATGCACGCAAAGACCGTAGGATCCTACGCAGTGCCGTAGGGGACCGCACCGCCACTTCCCAGCAAATTAGGGACACTGTTGCTCCTGGGGTATCGGCGAGGACCATTCGCAACCGTCTCCATGAAGCTGGGCTACGGTCCCGCACACCGTTAGGCCGTCTTCCGCTCACGCCCCAACATCGTGCAGCCCGCCTCCAGTGGTGTCGCGACAGGCGTGAATGGAGGGACGAATGGAGACGTGTCGTCTTCAGCGATGAGAGTCGCTTCTGCCTTGGTGCCAATGATGGTCGTATGCGTGTTTGGCGCCGTGCAGGTGAGCGCCACAATCAGGACTGCATACGACCGAGGCACACAGGGCCAACACCCGGCATCATGGTGTGGGGAGTGATCTCCTACGCTGGCCGTACACCACTGGTGATCGTCGAGGGGACACTGAATAGTGCACGGTACATCCAAACCGTCATCGAACCTATCGTTTTACCATTCCTAGACCGGCAAGGGAACTTGCTGTTCCAACAGGACAATGCACGTCCGCATGTATCCCGTGCCACCCAACGTGCTCTAGAAGGTGTAAGTCAACTACCCTGGCCAGCAAGATCTCCGGATCTGTCCCCCATTGAGCATGTTTGGGACTGGATGAAGCGTCGTCTCACGCGGTCTGCACGTCCAGCACGAACGCTGGTCCAACTGAGGCGCCAGGTGGAAATGGCATGGCAAGCCGTTCCACAGGACTACATCCAGCATCTCTACGATCGTCTCCATGGGAGAATAGCAGCCTGCATTGCTGCGAAAGGTGGATATACACCGTACTAGTGCCGACATTGTGCATGCTCTGTTGCCTGTGTCTACGTGCCTGTGGTTCTGTCAGTGTGATCATGTGATGTATCTGACCCCAGGAATGTGTCAATAAAGTTTCCCCTTCCTGGGACAATGAATTCACGGTGTTCTTATTTCAATTTCCAGGGGTGTAGTTCTAAGTTCTAGGGGACTGATGACCTCAAATGTTAAGTCCCATAGTGCTCAGAGCCATTTGAACCATTTTTGAACGGATGGAATCAAATGGGACATCGCGTTTATAGCACCCGCAGCCTGTGTAGATCGCACGGTGGGAGTCCAAGCGATCGAGTGTCAACAGGCGAGCAGCGGAGCCGGTGCGGTGACGCCGTACGACGTTTCGGCAACGGCGGACTTTGTCCTCGCGTGTAACTCCGCACTTCCCCATTCATGAGATGCGAGCCGGCGACCAGCGGCTGGTGAGTCCCCCGCCTCTGAGGTCCATTTACAGACACGCAGCGGCAGCGCACGGCGGCAGCCGCACGGCTAACGCGACTAGATCGCACCTGCCCCGCCAGTGACGTCACACTCCGGTAGACCACCTGCTTCACATGCTCCGACCGCAGTCGAACAAATGAAAGCAAAGTCTGATGACGCACCTGGCAACGATCCGTAGCGAATACGTCCTGCATCTGCCTCTACATACACACGATGTTTCAAAAACAGAGGTCGTAATTTCAAGTATGCATTCCCTAGCCCCGGATCTACGATATCTCCAAACTGGGTCTCTCTCCCCTGTTCACACTCGAGCATTAGAAAATTGCAGCCAAATGCAGGAAGATCTGCAGCGGATAGGCACTTGGTGCAGGGAGTCGCAGCTGACCCTCAACATAGACAAATGTAATGTATTGCGAAAACATAGAAAGAAAGATCCTTTATTGTATGATTATATGATAGCGGAACAAACAGTGGTAGCAGTTAATTCTGTAAAATATCTGGGAGTATGCGTGCGGAACGATTTGAAGTGGAATGATCGTATAAAATTGACTGTTGGTAAGGCGGGTGCCAGGTTGAGATTCATTGGGAGAGTCCTTTGAAAATGTAGCCCATCGACAAAGGAGGTGGCTTACAAAACACTCGTTCGACCTATACTTGAATATTGCTCGTCAGTGTGGGATACGTACCAGGTCGGGTTGGGTAATGGTTCAAATGGCTCTGAGCACTATAGGACATCTGTGGTCATCAGTCCCCTAGAACTTAGAACTACTTAAACCTAACTAACCTAAGGACATCACACACATCCATGCCCGAGGCAGGATTCGAACCTGCGACCGTAGCGGTCGCGCGTCTCCATACTGTAGCGCCTAGAACCGCTCGGCCACTCCGGCCGGCCAGGTCGGGTTGACAGAGGAGATAGAGAAGATCCAAAGAAGAGCGGCGCGTTTCGTCACAGGATTATTTGGTAAGCGTGATAGCGTTACGGAGATGTTTAGCAAACTCGAGTGGCAGACTGCAAGAGAAGCGCTCTGCATCGGGGTGTAGCTTGCTGTCCAGGTTTCGAGAGGGTGCGTTTCTGGATGAGGTATCGAATATATTGCTTCCCCCTACTTATGCCTCCCGAGGAGATCACGAATGTAAAATTAGAGAGATTAGAGCGCGCACGGAGGCTTTCCGGCAGTCGTTCTTCCCGCGAACCATACGCGACTGAACAGGAAAGGGAGGCAAGGTCAGTGGCACGTAAAGTGCCCTCCGCCACACACCGCTTGGTGGCTTGCGGAGTATAACTGTAGACGTAGATCTTTCTGAAGCGATTGATGTACAAAACATACATGTTTGAGGAAAACACAAGACATATTAATTGTTCTTAAGTGTGATAAGGTGCAGCCCCGCCACACAGCATTTTTCTATCCTATATCACTGCATTTGGCTTTGTGGAATTCAAACGTGTGTGTTTTGTAATGGAAAAGGCAAAGAAACTTGTCCACCTGCCTAATATCGTGTAGGACCCCCGCGAGGACACAGAAGTGCCGCAGGACGACGTGGCATGGACTCGACTGATGTCTGAAGTAGTGCTAGAAAGAACTGACACCATCAATCCTGCAGGACTGTCCATAAATCCATGAGACAACGTCGGGGTGGAGATCTCTTCTGAACGGATCGTTGCAAGGCGTCCCAAATGTGCTCAGTAATGTTCATGTCTGAAGAGTTTGATGGCCAGTGGAAGTTTAAACTCATAAGAGTGTTCCTGGAGCCACTCTGTAGCAATTCTGGACGCGTGGAGTGTCTCATTGTCCTGCTGGAGTTGCCCATATCTGTCGGCACGCACAATGGTCATGAATGCAAGCAGGTGATCAGACAGGATGCTTACGTACGTTTCGCCTGTCAGAGTCGTACCTAAACGTATCAGTGTCCCATATCACTCCAACTGCACGCACCTCACAGCATTACAGAGCCTCCACCAGCATGAACAGTCCCTTGCTGATATGCAGGGACCATGGATTAATGAAGTTGTCACCGTACCCGTACACGTCCATTCTCTCGATGCCATCTGAAACAAGACTCGTTCGATCAGGTAACATGTTTCCAGTCATCAATAGTCCAACTTCGGTGTTGACGCTCCCAAGCGAGGCGCAATGCTTTGTGTTGTGCAGTCAACAAGGGTACACGAGTGGGCCTTCGGCTCCGAAAGCCCATATCAATGATGAGTCTTTGAATGATTCGCACGTTGACACTTGTTGATGGCCCATTGAAATCTGCAGTAATTTGCGGAAGGGTTGCACTTCTGTCACGTGGAACGATTCTCTTCAGTCGTCGTTGGTCCCCTTCTTACAGGATCTTTTTCCGGCCGCAGCGATGTATGAAATTTGATGGTTTTTCGGTTTCCTGATATTCACGGCTCACTCTTGAAATGGTCGTACGGGAAAATCCCCACTTAATCGCCAACTCGGAGATGTTGTGTCCCATGCCTCGTGCGCCGACCATAACACTACGTTCAAACTCACTTAAATTTGATGACCTGCCATTGTAGGGGCAGTAACCGATCGAACACCTGCGCCAGACACTTGTACTACACTCCTGGAAATGGAAAAAAGAACACATTGACGCCGGTGTGTCAGACCCACCATACTTGCTCCGGACACTGCGAGAGGGCTGTACAAGCAATGATCACACGCACGGCACAGCGGACACACCAGGAACCGCGGTGTTGGCCGTCGAATGGCGCTAGCTGCGCAGCATTTGTGCACCGCCGCCGTCAGTGTCAGCCAGTTTGCCGTGGCATACGGAGCTCCATCGCAGTCTTTAACACTGGTAGCATGCCGCGACAGCGTGGACGTGAACCGTATGTGCAGTTGACGGACTTTGAGCGAGGGCGTATAGTGGGCATGCGGGAGGCCAGGTGGACGTACCACCGAATTGCTCAACACGTGGGGCGTGGGGTCTCCACAGTACATCGATGTTGTCGCCAGTGGTCGGCGGAAGGTGCACGTGCCCGTCGACCTCGGACCGGACCGCAGCGACGCACGGATGCACGCCAAGACCGTAGGATCCTACGCAGTGCCGTAGGGGACCGCACCGCCACTTCCCAGCAAATTAGGGACACTGTTGCTCCTGGGGTATCGGCGAGGACCATTCGCAACCGTCTCCATGAAGCTGGGCTACGGTCCCGCACACCGTTAGGCCGTCTTCCGCTCACGCCCCAACATCGTGCAGCCCGCCTCCAGTGGTGTCGCGACAGGCGTGAATGGAGGGACGAATGGAGACGTGTCATCTTCAGCGATGAGAGTCGCTTCTGCCTTGGTGCCAATGTTGGTCGTATGCGTGTTTGGCGCCGTGCAGGTGAGCGCCACAATCAGGACTGCATACGACCGAGGCACACAGGGCCAACACCCGGCATCATGGTGTGGGGAGCGATCTCCTACACTGGCCGTACACCACTGGTGATCGTCGAGGGGACACTGAATAGTGCACGGTACATCCAAACCGTCATCGAACCCATCGTTCTACCATTCCTAGACCGGCAAGGGAACTTGCTGTTCCAACAGGACAATGCACGTCCGCATGTATCCCGTGCCACCCAACGTGCTCTAGAAGGTGTAAGTCAACTACCCTGGCCTGCAAGATCTCCGGATCTGTCCCCCATTGAGCATGTTCGGGACTGGACGAAGCGTCGTCTCACGCGGTCTGCACGTCCAGCACGAACGCTGGTCCAACTGAGGCGCCAGGTGGAACTGGCATGGCAAGCCGTTCCACAGGACTACATCCAGCATCTCTACGATCGTCTCCATGGGAGAATAGCAGCCTGCATTGCTGCGAAAGGTGGATATACACTGTACTAGTGCCGACATTGTGCATGCTCTGTTGCCTGTGTCTATGTGCCTGTGGTTCTGTCAGTGTGATCATGTGATGTAGCTGACCCCAGGAATGTGTCAATAAAGTTTCCCCTTCCTGAGACAATGAATTCACGGTGTTCTTATTTCAATTTCCAGGAGTGTATATGGAGGTTGCCTACCGCAGCGCCGAATTCTGTCCGTTTACATATCTCTGTATTTGAATACACGTGCGTACACCAGTTTCTTTGGTGCTTCAGTGTATATTCAGGTCAATGGAAGTTAAAATTTCCTGTGATGCTTCTCCTACACCAAGTAGTTCGTCATCCTACCGCCCTAAAAATAACTCACTGGATAGGATTATTTGTGACAGGGAGAATAAGAACCTTTCAGTATACTTGCACTCTTTCTTGCCTATTAGCAAATAACTTTCTTTTTTCTGTGACATAGAATTCAATATAGGTAACAAATAACCCGTAAAGAAAAGAGACAAGCAAGACACTACATATTTCTTCAATCTTTAGGTCCCAGCATTTTTTCCCCTCTGGTCTTGCTACAGGTTCACACGACATGCTTTCCTCTCTGCGAAAGAATCTATTACCTCATCAAATTGTTGTTCTCTAATACTGAAGAAGTTGTTAATACGAATAGTTTCTCGGTACGTCTTTTTTGTCAGTGTCTGCTAGCTAAAACGAAACAAGCCTTTCTAATATTCAAGCATTTGTAACACACGTCAAATGAGCGAATATGTTTTAGCAGAAATGGTCATTTTTATGTATCTCATTTACATAAATAACATGACGGAGCTGCACGGGGTAGCCGCGCGGTCTTGGGCGCCCTGTCACGGATCGTGCGGCTGCCCCTGTCGGAGTTTCGAGCCCTCCCTCGGGCATGGGCGTGTGTTGACCTTAGCGTAAGTTAGTTTAAGTTAGACTAAATAGTGTGTAAGCTTAGGGACCGATGACCTCAGCAGTTTGATCCCATAAGATCTTACCACAAATCTGCAAAAAAAAAAAAAAAAAATCAAAAAAAAAATCCATTACAGAATGTAATTCACGGAGCAGCAACATCAGATGCCTATTAGGCCTATTACAATCAAAAAGCTATGTTAGGAAATAGTTTCAAATTTCATTCGTATTCTCGAGTTTCTCAAGTAGCTGATCGAAAAGTAATAGTAGTAGTAGTATGAGGTGCATTCAAGTTCTAAGGCCTCCGCTTTTTTTTCTAATTAACTACTCACCCGAAATCGATGAAACTGGCGTTACTTCTCGACGTAATCGCCCTGCAGACGTACACATTTTTCACAACGCTGACGCCATGACTCCATGGCAGCGGCGAAGGCTTCTTTAGGAGGCTGTTTTGACCACTGGAAAATCGCTGAGGCAATAGCAGCACGGCTGGTGAATGTGCGGCCACGGAGAGTGTATTTCATTGTTGGAAAAAGCCAAAAGTCACTAGGAGCCAGGTCAGGTGAGTAGGGAGCACGAGGAATCACTTCAAAGTTGTTATCACGAAGAAACTGTTGCGTAACGTTAGCTCGATGTGCGGGTGCGTTGTCTCGGTGAAACAGCACACGTGCAGCCCTTCCCGCACGTTTTTGTTGCAGTGCAGGAAGGAATTTGTTCTTCAAAACATTTTCGTAGGATGCACCTGTCACCGTAGTGCCCTTTGGAGCGCAATGGGTAAGGATTACGCCCTCGCTGTCCCAGAACATGGACACCATCATCTTTTCAGCACTGACGGTTACCCGAAATTTTTTTGGTGGCGGTGAATCTGTGTGCTTCCATTGAGCTGACTGGCGCTTTGTTTCTGGATTGAAAAATGGCATCCACGTCTCATCCATTGTCACAACCGACGAAAAGAAAGTCCCATTCGTGCTGTCGTTGCGCGTCAACATTGCTCGGCAACGTGCCACACGGGCAGCCGTGTGGTCGTCCGTCAGCATTCGTGGCACCCACCTGGATGACACTTTTCGCATTTTCAGGTCGTCATGCAGGATTGTGTGCACAGAACCCACAGAAATGCCAACTCTGGAGGCGATCTGTTCAACAGTCATTCGGCGATCCCCCAAAACAATTCTCTCCATTTTCTCGATCATGTCATCAGACCAGCTTGTGCGAGCCCGAGGTTGTTTCGGTTTGTTGTCACACGATGTTCTGCATTCATTAAACTGTTGCACCCACGAACGCACTTTCGACACATCCGTAACTCCATCACCACTTATCTCCTTCAACTGCCGATGAATTTTAATTGGTATCACACCACGCAAATTCAGAAAACGAATGATTGCACGCTGTTCAAGTAAGGAAAACGTCGCCATTTTAAGTATTTAAAACAGTTCTCATTCTCGCCGCTGGCGGTAAAATTCCATCTGCTGTACGGTGCTGCCATCTCTGGGACGTATTGACAATGAACGCGGCCTCATTTTAAAACAATGCGCATGTTTCTATCTGTTTCCAGTCCGGAGAAAAAAATTGGCGGCCTTAGAACTTGAATGCACCTCGTAGTAGGACGAAATTTTTACACAAATTTGGAATCGTCATATTGTTACATATAATTTATGTGATGTCCCCGTTTCTTCTCCTTCCTGTTTGTAACAGTCTTGTTATCACTAATTCTATAACTATTTCTGCCATTGTCAGAACTTATTCTCCGGTTAAATTCCCTAACCTTGCCAGAATCACCGGTTCAGTTATCCCGTGTTTATTATTCTGTTATTCTATTCCAAGAACAGAATTTAAGCGGCGGCTAACCGGGGAGTGTATTACTGGCCCTTAGAACTGTAGCGATCTGGCAAACATTTTCTGTCAAAATTTGATTTTCTTGGACACTCCAGGACGATAATATGTAATGTTTCGTATCTGTTATTCTTGTTAGGCGTTTATCCCCACTCTCTCAGACGGAATCTATGAATATCAACCACATAAACAAACAGTGATTGATGTTCAGCCGCGGTAGCGTTCTCGCTTCCCGGGCCCGGGTTCCCGGGTTCAATTCCCGGCGGGGTCAGGGATTTTCTCTGCCTCGTGATGACTGGGTGTTGTGTGAAGTCCTTAGGTTAATTAGGTTTAAGTAGTTCTAAGTTCTAGGGCACTGATGACCATAGATGTTAAGTCCCATAGTGCTCAGAGCCATTTGAACCATTTTTTTTTTAATGTTCGGCCGTTCGGGTTTATTCTGCTCATCTCGTTTTGCCGCACCCCCTTTCGTCTGCGGGAAAGTTTTTTACTTCTAGATGCGACGGAGATTCCTGTGGCAGAGACGTCACCCACTCTGTACACGCGTTCAAAGATCAACTTAAGATTCGTTTAGAAATCAGCTTAGAATGTCTTCAAAAAGGTGCAAAAACCAACAGGGATGCTTTTCAAAATCGAATGAACAATCGATAGACAAACGTGCGCTGGATGCTAGGCGCTTTGTAAGAGATGGTTTTTTCAGTCAAGAATATAAATTTGGCGCCCCCTCAAATTGCCGCCCGGGTCAGGTACCCCGGTCCCCCCCCCCCTCCTCACCCCTCCCCCGTCTTCTCTAGATCCGGGCTGGTATTCCTCGTATGCAGAGAATAAAGAAAGTTCATTACCGTATCTGTCCGGAAATGCTTAGTTTCCGAATTATGGGCTTCAAAACAGTGATATTAGCTAGCATTTATCGCGAATCTCTCACCCTGCTCAAATGGTTCAAATGGCTCTAAGCACTGTGGGACTTCACATCTGAGGTCATCAGTCCCCTAGAACTTAGTACTACTTAAACCTAACTAACTTAAGGACATCACACACATCCATGCCCGAGGCAAGATTCGAACCTGCGACCGTAGCAGCCGCGTGGTTCCAGACTGAAGCGCCTAGAACCGCTCGGCCACACCGGCCGGCTTCTCACCCTGCGCAAAGACCAAAGCGACTGGAAAAAAGTGTAGGTGACTCACGTGTATAAGAAGTGTAAAGGAATGAACGCGCGAAATTAGAGACGAATATCCCTAACATCGGTTTGCCGCACAAATCGAGGAACACATTCTGCGCCAGCCGGGGAGGCCGAGCGGTTCTAGGCGCTACAGTCTGGAACCGCGCGACCGCTGCGGTCGCAGGTTCGAATCCTGCCTCGGGCATGGATGTGTGTGATGTCCTTAGGTTACTTAGGTTTAAGTAGTTCTAAGTTCTAGGGGATTGATGACCTTAGAAGTCAAGTCCCATAGTGCTCAGAGCCTTTTGAACCATTTTTGAACACATTCTCCGTTGGAATACAATAAATTTCATTGAGACGGAGAATCTTACGTCCATGCATCAGCAGGGTTTTAGAAGCATCGGTCTTGCGAAATTCATCTTGCCCTTTTCTCGCATGGTATACTGGGAACTATAGAAGAAGGACAACAGGCATATTACATAGTTCTAGATTTCCCTAAAGCGTTTGAGACGATGCCCCATTGCAGGTTGTTAACGAAGGTACGAGCATATCGAAGAGGTACACATATGCGAGTGGCTCGAAGACTTCTGAAGTTATAGACGTCAATATGTTGTTCTCGATGGTGAGTGTTAATCGGAGACAAGGGTATCGTCAGGAGTGCCCCAAATGGAAATGAGTGTACGGCATTGTGGGCCGGGAGTCCCCCATTCGAGGAAGTTCGGCCGCCGAGGGCAAGTACTTACCGCATTCGACTCTACATTGGGCGACTTGCGCGTCGGAGATGAGAATGAAATGATGATGACAACACAACACCCAGTCCCTGAGCGGAGTAAAACCCCTGCCTCAGCTTGGGATCGAACCCGGGCCCCTTGGCGTGGCATTCCGCAGTGCTGATCACTCAGCTAACAGGGGCGGACATGAGCGCCCAAGGGAAACGTGACAGGATCAATATAATTTTCTATATATACTACTGGCCATTAAAATTGCTACACCACGAAGATGACGCGCTACAGACGCGAAATTTAAGCGACAGGAAGAAGAAGATGTGATATGCATATGATTAGCTTCTCAGAGCATTCACACAAGGTTGGCGCCCGTGGCGACACCTACAACGTGCTGACGTGAGGAAAGTTTCCAACCGATTTCTCATACACAAACAGCAGTTGACCGGCGTTGCCTGGTGAAACGTTGTTGTGATGCCTCGTGTAAGGAGGGGAAATGCGTACCACCACGTTTCCGATTATGATAAAGGTCGGATTGTAGCCTATCGCGATTGCGGTTTATCGTATCGCGACATTGCTCCTCGCGTTGGTCGAGATCCAATGACTGTTAGCAGAATATGGAATCGGTGTGTTCAGGAGGGTAATACGGAACGCCGTGTTGGACCCCAACGGCCTCGTATCACTAGCAGTCGAGATGACAGGCATCTTATCCGCACGGCTGTAACGGATCGTGCAGCCACGTCTCTATCCCTGAGTCAACAGATGGGGACGTTTGCAAGACAACAACCATCTGCACGAACAGTTCGACGACGTTTGCAGCAGCACGGACTATCAGCTCGGAGACCGTGGCTGCTGTTACCCTTGACGCTGCATCACAGACAGGAGCGCCTGCGATGGTGTACTCGATGACGAACCTGGGTGCACGAATGGCAAAACGTCATTTTTTCGCATGAATCCAGGTTCTGTTCACAGCATCGTGATGATCGCATCCGTGTTTGGCGACATCGCGGTGAACGCACATTGGAAGCGTGTATTCGTCACCGCCATACTGGCGTTCACCCGGGTTGATGGTATAGGGTGCCATTGGTTACACGTCTCGGTCACCTCTTGTTCGCATCGACGACACTTTGAACAGTGGACGTTACATTTCAGATGTGTTACGACCCGTGGCTCTACCCTTCATTCGATCCCGGCGAAAGCCTACATTTCAGCAGGATAATGCACGACCGCATGTTGCAGGTCCTGTACGCGCCTTTCTGGATACAGAAAATGTTCGACTGCTGCACTGGCCAGCACACCCTCCAGATCTGTCACCAATTGAAAACGTCTGGTCAATGGTGGCCGATTAACTGGTTCGTCACAATACGCCAGTCACTACGCTTGATGAACTGTGGTATCGTGTTGAAGCTGCATGGGCAGCTTTACCTGTACACGCCATCCAAGCTCTGTTGACTCAATGCCCAGGCGTATAGAGGTCGTTATTACCGCCAGAGGTGGTTGTTCTGGGTATTGATTTCTCAGGATCTATGCACCCAAACTGCGTGAAAATGTAATCAGATATCAGTTCTAGTACAATATATTTGTCCAATGAATACCCGTTTATCATCTGCATTTCTTCTTGGTGTAGCAATTTTAATGGCCAGTAGTGTAGAAGCCAGCTTTTCTCGATGGCGAGTGTTCATCAGACACAAGGGTATCATCAGGAGTGGCCAAGGGAAGCGTACAGGACCGCTGTTATTTTCTATATACACAAATGATTTGGCTGAAATGGTGCGCAGCAGTCTGCGGCTGTTTGCTGATGATGCCATGGAGCACGGTATGGTGTCGAAGTTGTGTGACTATAGGGGGATACAAGATGACGTAGACAAAATTTCCAGTTGGTGTGATGAATGGCAGCTATCCCTAAATGTGGAAAATACAAGTTAATGCAGGTGAGTATGCTTGACATATTCACGTCGTTTAAATATCTGTGCATAACGTAGCAAAGCGATATGAAATGGAACGAGCATGTGAGTATTGTGGCAGGGAACACGGATGGTCGACTTCGTTTCATTGGGAGAATTCTAGGAAAGTGTGGTTCATTTGTAAAAGAAACCGCACGTAGGACGCTAGTGTGACCTGTTCTTGAGTACTGCTCCAGTATTTGGGATCGGGATACCCGTGGTCTAGGGGTAGCGTCTTTGATTCATAATCAAAACGTCTTCGGTCCCGGGTTCGATCCCCGCCACTGTCTAAATTTTGATAAATAATCAGCATTGGCGGCCGAAGATTTCCGGCATAAGAAGTCAGCCTCATTCTGCCAACGGCCTTGTCAAAGAGGGCGCAGGAGCGGATAGAGGATCAGGGTACTCTCTTGTCCTAGGGGTGGGAAATTGCCCCTAAAGGCGGAAGAATCAGCAATGATCAACGACATGAGGATGCAGAAGGCAATGGAAACCACTGCATTAAAGACACGTAACGTGTATCCACAGGACATGTGGCCTGTAATTGAACAAGTGTCATGATGATCTCTCCATTGCAAAAGATTCCGGAATAGTCCCCCATTCGGATCTCCGGGAGGGGACTGCCAAGGGGGAGGTTACCATGAGAAAAAGATTCAATAATCAACGAATGGATAACGTTCTACGAGTCGGGGCGTGGAATGTCAGAAGCTTGAACGTGGTAGGGAAACTAGAAAATCCGAAAAGGGAAATGCAAAGGCTCAATCTAGATATAGTAGGGGTCAGTGAAGTGGAAGGAAGACAAGGATTTCTGGTCAGATGAGTATCGGGTAATATCAACAGCAGCAGAAAATGGTATAACAGGTGTAGGATTCGTTATGAATAGGAAGGTAGGGCAGAGGGTGTGTTACTGTGAACAGTTCAGTGACCGGGTTGTTCTAATCAGAATCGACAGCAGACCAACACCGACAACGATAGTTCAGGTATACATGCCGACGTCGCAAGCTGAAGATGAACAGATAGAGAAAGTGTATGAGGATATTGAAAGGGTAATGAGGTATGTAAAGGGGGACGAAAATCTAATAGTCATGGGCGACTGGAATGCAGTTGTAGGGGAAGGAGTAGAAGAAAAGGTTACAGGAGAATATGGGCTTGGGACGAGGAATGAAAGAGGAGAAAGACTAAGTGAGTTCTGTAACAAGTTTCAGCTAGTAATAGCGAATAACCTGTTCAAGAATCACAAGAGGAGGAGGTATACTTCGAAAAGGCCGGTAGATACGGGAAGATTTCAATTAGATTACATCATGGTCAGACAGAGATTCCGAAATCAGATACTGGATTGTAAGGCGTACCCAGGAGCAGATATAGACTCAGATCACAATATAGTAGTGATGAAGAGTAGGCTGACATTAGTCAGGAAGAATCAATACGCAAAGAAGTGGGATACGGAAGTACTAAGGAATGACGAGATACGTTTCAAGTTCTCTAACGCTATAGATACAGCAATAAGGAATAGCGCAGTAGGCAGTACAGTTGAAGAGGAATGGACATCTCTAAAAAGGACCATCACAGAAGTTGGGAAGGAAAACATAGGTACAAAGAAGGTAGCTGCGAAGAAACCATGGGTAACAGAAGAAATACTGCAGTTGATTGATGAAAGGAGGCAGTATAAACATGTTCTGGGAAAATCAGGAATACAGAAATACAAGTCGCTGAGGAATGAAATAAATAAGAAGTGCAGGGAAGCTAAGACGAAATGGCTGCAGGAAAAATGTGAAGACATCGAAAAAGATATGATTGTCGGAAGGACAGACTGAGCACACAGGAAAGTCAAAACACCCTTTGGTGACATTAAAAGCAACGGTGGTAACATTAAGAGTGCAACGGGAATTCCACTGTTAAATGCAGTGGAGAGAGCAGATAGGTGGAAAGAATACATTGAAAGCGTCTATGAGGGTGAAGATTTGTCTGATGTGATAGAAGAAGAAACAGGACTCGATTTAGAAGAGATAGGGGATCCAGTAGTAGAATCGAAATTTAAAAGAACTTTGGAGGACTTACGGTCAAATAAGGCAGAAGGGATAGATAACATTCCATCAGAATTTCTAAAATCATTGGGGGAAGTGGCAACAAAACGACTATTGACGTTGGTGTGTAGAATATATGAGTCTGGCGACATACCATCTGACTTTCGGAAAAGCATCATCCACACAATTCCGAAGACGGCAAGAGCTGACAAGTGCGAGAATTATCACACATTCAGCTTAACAGATCATTCATCGAAGCTGCTTACAAGAATAATATACAGAAGGATGGAAAAGAAAATTGAGAACGCGCTATGTGACGATCAGTTTGGCTTTAGGAAAAGTAAAGTGACGAGTGAGGCAATTCTGACGTTACGGCTAATAATGGAAGCAAGGCTAAAGAAAAATCAAGACACTTTCATAGGATTTGTCGCCTGGAAAAAGCGTTCGACAATATAAAATGGTGCAAGCTGTTCGAGATTCTGAAAAAAGTAGGGGTAAGCTATAGGGAGAGACGGGCCATATACAATATGTACAACAACCAAGAGGGAATAATAAGAGTGGACGATCAAGAACGAAGTGCTCGTATTACGAAGGGTGTAAGACAAGGCTGTAGCCTTTCGCCTCTACTCTTCAATCTGTACATCGAGGAAGCAATGACGGAAATAAAAGAAAGGTTCAGGTGTGAAATTAAAATACAAGGTGAAAGGATATCAATGATACGATTCGCTGATGACATTGCTATCCTGAGTGAAAGTGAAGAAGAATTAAATGATCTGCTGAATGGAATGAACAGTCTAATGGGTACACAGTACGGTTTGAGAGTAAATCGGAGAAAGACGAAGGCAATGAGAAGTAGCAGAAATGAGAACAGCGAGAAACTTAACATCAGGATTGATGGTCACGAAGTCAATGAAGTTAAGGAATTCTGCTACCTAGGCAGTAAAATAACCAATGACGGACGGAGCAAGGAGGACATCAAATGCAGACTCGATATGGCGAAAAAAGTATTTCTGGCCAAGAGAAGCCTACTAATATCAAATACCGGCCTTAATTTGAGGAAGAAATTTCTGAGGATGTACGTCTGGAGTACAGCATTGTATGGCAGTGAAACATGGACTGTGGGAAAACCGGAACAGAAGAGAATCGAAGCATTTGAGATGTGGTGCTATAGGCGAATGTTGAAAATTAGGTGGGCTGATAAGGTAAGGAATGAGGAGGTTCTACGCAGAATCGGAGAGGAAAGGAATATGTGGAAAACACTGATAAGGAGAAGGGACAGGATGATAGGACATCTGCTAAGACATGAGGGAATGACTTCCATGGTACTAGAGGGAGCTGTAGAGGGCAAAAACTGTAGAGGGAGACAGATTGGAATATGTCAAGCAAATAATTGAGGACGTAGGTTGCTACTATAAGATGAAGAGGTTAGCACAGGAAAGGAATTCGTGGCGGGCCGCATCAAACCAGTCAGTAGACTGATGACAAAAAAAAAAAACAAAAAAAAAAATCAGGTCAGCTTAAAGGAAAAGAGGTAAGCGGGCTGCTATATTTGTTACTGGTGGATCAGAGCAACACGCAAGTGTTACGGAGATGCTTCGGGTACTCAAATGGGAGTCCGTGGAGGGAAGACAACATTCTTTTCGAGAAACACTACTCAGAAAATTTAGAGAATCGGCATTTGAAGTTGATTGCAGAACGATTATGTTGCCTCCATCATACAACGTGCCGAAGGACCACGAAGATGAGATATGAGAAATTAGGGCTTATATTCTTTAATTTTTTTAGAAAATTTGTATCTTAATTATTTGGATCATTATTTTTATTGAGTTAGTTGGTTTAGATGTAACTTTTTATTTCTATTCCTTTCTCACAGCATTTTAATGCCGCGCGGGATTAGCCGAGCGGTCTCGGGCGCTGCAGTCATGGACTGTGCGGCTGGTCCCGGCGGAGGTTCGAGTCCTCCCTCGTTCATGGGTGTGTGTGTTTGTCCTCAGGATAATTAAGGTTACGTAGTGTGTAAGCTTAGGGACTGATGACCTTAGCAGTTAAGTCCCATACGATTTCACACACATTTGAACATTTTTTGAGCATTTTAATCACCATATCAACTTCTTCATTTGCTCTCATTTTTCTTCCTATCATTCAGTTTTCACTAGAGATCTTTGTTCATGTGATTCTAATTAGTTTCACTTATTTAATTTGCTTCTTTTTATCATTCTGTTTATTCGTTCGTGTTATTGCATTCATTATTTCTATTTCCCATTTCAATCTCCTTTTATTGCTGATTCTTTCCTTTATATCTTCGTCTGTGTTTATTTGTCCATGGTGCAACAGGAATTTAGGCTATGTTTTAAATATTTCTACGACGATTATCATAAAAATTGTACGTCTTGCAATGAAAACTACAATACAAATAGATTATTTCGTATTTTTTTAAAGCGATAGACTGGCATTTTCAAATATTTAAATATTGTAATAAATAAATATAATTAACTGTATATTCAATAAAATTCCAAGTTGGAAAAGATATAAAAAAAATGAGAACAAATGAAAGAATTCCATATCATGATTAAAATGTGACGAAGGGACAGAAATAGAGAAATACATTGAAACCAATTAATTAAATAAAAATAATGATCAAAGTCATTTTGATAAAGATTTAAAAAGAAAAAGTTTAAGGCACTTGATCGCGACGTTCAGTATGTGAAGGCCGTATCGTTCTGACCTTTTTTTTTTTTGTCTATTACTCTCAAACTAGGGCTCACCATGGTGAATCGCTGCAGTGTGTGATACCTGGGATCTTAACCTACATCACCATATAGATAGTTTCAAATAGTCGCTCCCATCGCTCGGACCTCTCCTTGTTAGCACAAGATGGAGAGGAGAGGGACAGAGAGAGAGAGAGAGAGAGAGAGAGAGAGAGAGAGAGAGAGAAAATAGCCTTTCGGAAACGTCACGCTGACATCGCGATGTTAAGGCCCCTGTAAACGGTTAAACAATTTGTCAAACTTCACTAGTTTGTCAAATCGTTAAGCAGTGTTCTGCTTCATTTGACATGTTTGTCATACATAGACTGTCTTCCACGTGTTAAAGAAAATTTTTGATTGATGGCCGGTTCGACAAGATGTTGGACGTCGCTTGTGTTCATGTATTACCGCATATGTTCAGCGATAATGGACTTTTATTGTAGTTTATCTCACTGCATCGTGAATTTTCACAAGAGTGCAAGCTACGACAAAAAAGAGCGTATGGATAAAAACAAAACAGCGCCAGCTATTACCTAAACCGTGGAAGTGTTGCGTCTTTACCAGTCATGTAAGTTATTACGCAGGAGACGCAAAGAACAAAATGAATATTCTACGCTCAACATAAAAGCGGGGGTACAATAAAAAATAAAAAAAACGAAAGATCCCCGACTGTTCCATGGACGATAAAGTTAAGCTTCCACAACGCGGTATTTTAAGGAGAGATTTTATGTCAAATTACATGAAATTTAACATTTTCTGTTCCTTAGTGGCCTTTAGGCTGTTTGAACGTTTTGGTATAAAATACATTAAAAACACACAATTGTAAAGACCTTCAAATAATACTTTTAAATTTGCCAAGAGACAGGTAATTTTTGACACCTCTTATATAACACTACTAAAGTTGAAAAGTCTTATCTTGGGAAATCCGTCAATGACCTGTTCTGATGCCTCTGTTATATCTCAGAAGTTGACATTACAAACAAAAAATCAGTCCTTCGTTTGTGGCACTAGTTGGTGTGCTAGCCAGCGATTTCTGTAGTATATTCGTACTTGTATATATTGCTCTTTGATACGAATATGCAGTGGCTAGGCATAAATGTGTGTTTAAGAAACGCAAATTTGCGGTTAACAAGTATTTTTTAAATCGCAAACACGGAAGAGCGAAAAGAGCTTCAAACCTTAGTAAAATGAGTACTCCTCCTCACATGCGCCTCTCGGGCCAGCTTACGTGTAGACTTCTTTGGCCTCTGAATAATACTTCGGCGAATGCCTGGAGTAACTTCTGATGTGCGAAGTGAAGGAATTCCTTGTCATTTTAGATTTTGCACAGATCCGTAGGTGAGCCAATTTTTATACAAACTCTGTATTGCTGCCAGTCCTCCATCCGGATACCTGACCCCGAAAATTTCGCGAGCTTCCTTAATCGAACCAGTTTTCACTGCCGGATCTCTGCCCATCTGAGATAGTTTGGAGCATTATGGGCAGCGCCCCACAACCAGCTCTGGAATCTGACGATCCAATACGCCAATTGGACAGAATTTGACACACTGTCCCTAAGGAGGAGGTCCAACACCAGTGCCCAGCCAACTAACTCCTTGCTTAGTGGCCAGATGTGGACCAATGCGTTGCTGAATTCCTCAGTTTGTGACCTCTTTCTCTTGAATAAATTAAACCGTTTTTCTGACATGGTAATCATTTTTTGTATGTACACTACTGGCCATTAAAATTGCTGCACCAAGAAGAAATGCAGATGATCAACGAGTATTCATTAGACAAATATATTATACTGGAACTGACATGTCATTACATTTTCACGCAATTTGGGTGCATAGATCCTGAGAAATCAGTACCCCGAACAACCACCTACGGCCGTAATAAAGGTCTTGATACGCCTGGGCATTGAGTCAAACACAGCTTGGATGCCGTGTGCAGGTACAGCTGCCCATGCACGATATCACAGTTAGAGTAGTGACTGGCATATTGTGACGAACCAGTTGGTCGGCCACCATTGAGCAGACGTTTTCAATTGGTGAGAGATCTGGAGAATGTGCTAGCCAGGGCAACAGTCGAACATTTTCTGTATTGAGAAAGGTCCGTACAAGACCTGCAACATGCGGTCGTGCATTATCCTGCTGATATGTAGGGTTTCGCAGGGATCGAATAAAGGGTTGAGCCACGGGTCGTAACACATCTGAAATGTAACGTCCACTGTTCAAAGTGCCATCAATACGAACAAGAGGTGACCGACACGTGTAACCAATGGCACCACATACCATCACGCTGGGTGATCCGCCAGTATGGCGATGACGAATACACGCTTCCAATGTGCGTTTACCGCGATGTCACCAAACACGAATGCGACCATCGTGATGCTGTAGACAGAACCTGGATTCATCCGAAAAACTGACGTTTTGCCACTCGTGCACTCAGGTTCGTCGATGAGTCTACCATCGCGGGCGCTCCTGTCCGTGAGGCAGCGTCAAGGGTAACCGCAGCCACGGTCTCCGAGCAAGTAGTCCATGCTGCTGCAAACGTCGTCGAACTGTTCGTGCAGATGGTTGCTGTCTTGCAAACGTCCCCATCTGTTGACTCAGGGATCGAGACGTGGCTGTGCGGTCCGTAACAGCCGTGCGGATAAGATGCCTGTCATCTCTACTGCTAGTGATACGAGGCCGATGGGATGGAGCACGGCGTTCCGTATTACCCTCCTGAACCCACCGATTCCATATTCTGCTAACAGTCATTGGATTTGGACCAACGCGAGCAGCAATGTCGCGATACGATGAACCATCATCGCGATAGGCTACAATCCGACCTTTATCAAAGTCGGAAACGTGATGGTACGCATTTCTCCTCGTTACACGAGGCATCACAACAACGTTTCACCAGGCAACACCGGTCAACTGCTGTTTGTGTATGAGAAATCGGTTGGAAACTTTCCGCATGTCAGCACGTTGTAGGTGTCGCCACCGGCGCCAGCCTTGTGTGAACGCTCTGAAAAGCTAATCATTTGCATATCACAGCATCTTCTTCCGGTCGGTTAAATTTCGCGTCTGTAGCACGTCATCTTTATGGTGTAGCAATTTTAATGGCCAGTAGTGTATGTCTTATGTCTTCAGAATTATGTGCGCTATAAAATTGACATATTTTTGAAAAGTCGATTTTTTTAAATTTTTTGATGTCCTATCTCAAACACTCGAGCGCGGTGTGGGAGGGGGGGAGGGGGGGAGGGGGTGGCGCTATGATGATTTTGCCTCGGTTCGGAAACATCGTAGATTCGGGGCTGGGTAGCGCCCAATAGGTATGCAACACACCTGGCGTGCACGTAACGCGGTTACGATCGTAACCTACCAAGGGAAAGTAGCCGCATTGCACGGTCACTTCTGTATATTCTACGGTAGCCCACAGCTCTAGCTCCGAGTGTAGAAGCGAGCGCTGGCAGATTGTCTCCGGAGGTGATCTGTGACCGGTGGGTTGGTAACAGGTGACGGCGCGGCGCGTCGGGTGAAGCAGAGCGGCGCGAGAACCGGCGCTAGGCGCTCGGCCCGTGTCGGCACACGACGGCCGTTTCCGGTTAGTGGCGCCTCGCGGGTCGACCTTGGCCGGGGTCGATAGTCGCCTCCGCTGCCGCTGCCGCCGCCGCCGCCGAACGCTCGCTCGCGCGGACACCACGTGCCGCCGAGCTGCCCGTAATAAATACCCTCGCTGCGTCACCGCTAGCGGAAAATTCCGCCCCAGCACGCTTACTGTCAAAAACTCGATCATATGGGGTTAGTTGTTACTTTCATGTTCCATGCATCATTTTGCACGATAAATTGTAATGGTGTGGATCGAATCATTTTACATGCATATTGCAAATTAATTTCTAAATCTATGGTTCAAATGGCTCTGAGCTCTATGGGACCTAACTTCTGAGGTCATCAGTCCCGTAGAACTACTTAAACCTAACTAACCTAAGGACATCACACACGTCCATGCCCGAGGCAGGATTCGAACCTGCGACCGTAGCGGTCGCGCCGTTCCAGACTGTAGTGGCTAGAACCGCTCGGCCACCCCGGCCGGCGTACTATAAACATCACCATATAATACGCACATCTAAAAACGTTTTGCATCACACCGGTTCCCAGAACTCCTGAATGGATATTGTATCACAGACACAGTCCCTTTGACTGTTGAGACGTATCTCTAAACCTGTCGAAGATGTAAACAACCACGCATGAGCAGCGTCTGTTAGACGGAGGGGGTCCGACAGCCGATCAGTTCGTTATTCCACCAGGAAGAAGGTACACGGCTCGTGTTGTCTGTAGTTCAACCGTGCCTACACGCGCGGTTCGATCAAGTCCGCATTGTTACTTTGTGCCAGGAAGGGCTCTCAACAAGGGAAGTGTCCAGGCATCTCGGAGTGAACCAAAGCGATGTTGTTCAGACATTGAGGAGAGGGCCGGCCGGTGTGGCCGAGCGGTTCTAAGCGCTTCGGAACCGCGCTGCTGCGGTCGCAAGTTCGAATCCTGCCTCAGGCATGGATGTGTGTGATGTCCTTAGGTTAGTTAGGTTTAAGTAGTTATAAGTCTAGGGTACTGAAGACCTCAGATGTTAAGTCCCATAGTGCTCAGAGCCATTTGAACCACCGAGGAGAGACAGGAACTGTCGGTGATATGCCTCGCTCAGGCCGCCCAAGGGCTACTACTGCAGTGGATGGCCGCTACCTACGGGTTATGGCTCGGAGGAACCCTGACAGCTACGCCACTATGTTGAATATTTTTTTTTCGTGCAGCCGGAGGACGTCGTGTTACGACTAAAACTGTGCGAAATAGGCAGCTTGCTGCGCAACTTTACTCCCGACGTCCACGACGAGATCAATCCTTGCAACCACGACGCAATGCAGCGCGGTACAGATGGGCCCAACAACTTGCCGAATGGACCGCTCACGATTGTCATCACGTTCTCTTCACCGACGAGTGTCGCGTGTGCCTTCAACCAGACACTCGCTGGAGGTTCCCTGATGTTTTGGGGAGGCATTATGTGGGGCCGACGTACGCCGCTAGTGGACATGGAAGGCGCCGTAACAGCTGTACGATACGTGAATAGACGAGGCATTCGTCTTCATGGACGACAAATCGCGCCCCCCGTGTGCACATCTTGTGGATAACGACATCGCTCGACTAGAGTGGCCAGCATGTTCTCCAGACATGAGCCCTATCGAATATGCCTAGGATAGATTGAAAGGGGCTGTTTATGGACGACGTGACCCACCAACCGCTCTGTGGGATCTACGGTGAATCTGAGTGGGACAATCTGGACCAACAGTGCCTTGATGAACTTCTGGATAGTATGCCACGACGAATATAGGCACGCATCAATGCAAGACGACGTGCTACTATGTATTAGACGTACACAACATGCAATGTGTGATTTTCATGAGCAATAAAAACGGCGGAAATGATCCTTATGTTGATCTGTATTCCAGAGCCGAGATGATGCCAAACTTATTTTGATGTATGTAATTATTTTTTACCTCGAAATGAAAACAAGATATACAGGTTGAGTAAGCAGTTCCTACCACAATCTTTTGCACATCACAAACATAGTAATTCTTCTACGCAATAGAAGGAATCATCAAGGAGAAACTTTTTCAATTTATTTTGAAATGTTACCTTGCTGTCTGTTAGACATTTTATATCACTGAGTAAGTGGTCAAAAACTTCTGTTGCAGCGTTGTGCACCTCTTTCTGTGCGAAAGACAACCTTAATGTTCAGTAATGAATGTCATTTTCCCTTAGAGTATTGTAATTTTGTATCTCATCGTTCCTTTTGAACTATAGTGGCTTATTTACAACAAACTTCATGAGGGAATAAATATACTATGAAGCAGTAGTCAGAATGCCCTACTTCTTGAACAGATCTCTACAAGATGATCGCAGGAGAGCACCACATATTCTTCTTCTTCATTGTTTGGCAATGAAGACCTTCTTTCTTAACATCATTCCATGTGACATTACTGAATGAATATAAGCAAAACGTATCAACTTACTGATTTATCTCTTCTCAAAATTTGCTCTGATTCTAAGTGCAAATGTGGCTGCACTAAGTTAGGATTTCTAAAATGTGTTTTTTTCCAATTTAAATTCTCATCAAAATGGTTCAAATGGCTCTGAGCGATATGGGACTTAACATCTGAGGTCATCAGTCCCCCAGACTTAGAACTACATAAACCTTACTAACCTAAGGACATCACACACATCCATGACCGAGGCAGGATTCGAACCTGCGACCGTAGCGGTCGCGCGGTTCCAGAAGGAAGCGCATAGAACCTCTCAGCCACACCGGCCGGCTAAATTCTCATCCCAGAACCGCGAGACTGCTACGGTCGCAGGTTCGAATCCTGCCTAGGTCATGGATGTGTGTGATGTCCTTAGGTTAGTTATGTTTACGTAGTTCTAAGTTTAGGGGACTGATGACCTCAGATGTTAAGTCCCATAGTGCTAAGAGCCATTTGAACCATTTTTTTTAAATTCTCGTCAATATGGAAGTTCCCCACCCTATGTATTATTTCATCACCATGTGTTACACTTATCACTGGTGCAGTACCCCTGGAGGCGCAGAACTAAATATGAGGCGTCTTTGTGAAATTCGAGGTGAGACCATTTGCAGAAAACCAGTCAATGATACTTTTGAGAACTTTGTTCGCCATTTCTTCCATTTATGTGTGTATACTGGGAGTGATTACAATATTGGTGTCATCTACAAAAAGAACTAATTCTGCTTGTTGTACATTAGATGATGGATTGTTTACATAGTTGAGAAACAGTAGTGGACTTAAGATTGAGCCTTGGGGATACCCATACGAGATTCTCCCCAGTCGGAATTATGTCCCCGGATTCTCTTGGCTGAATTGCTACTAACTACAACTTTCTGCAATCTTTTGGTTAGATATGACATGGTCCATTGGTTGGCTATACCATCAGTCCCATAGAACTTCAATTTATTTAGCAGTATACAATGATTCACACAACCAAATGCGTTGAATAGGTCACAGAAAATACGTACCGGTGCTTTTGTTATTTTATGCTTGCAATATCTGGTGTGTGAACATGTAAATGGCATTCTCAGTAGAGGAACTCTTCTGAAACCTAAACTGTGATTTGTTGAGGATATTATTGTAGCCAAAGTGAGAAACTATTCTAGAATACATCACATTCTCAAAGATTTCCGACGACTATATCAGCAGTGAAATCTGCATTGGATTCAGGTCTTTTTGGTAGGGAAGAGACAGCATGCTGTCTCGGATGGAGAGTCATATTCAGATGCAGAAGTAACTTCGAGTGCGCCCCAGCGAAGAGTGTTGGGACTTTCGATCTTCATGGTTGGTTGATTGATTTGAAGGAGGGGACCAAACAGCGAGGTGATTGGTCCAAAAATATTTGTGAAATCTTATGGGACTTAACTGCTAAGGTCATCAGTCCCTAAGCTTACACACTACTTAATCTAAATTATCCCAAGGACAAACACACACATCCATGCCCGAGGAAGGACTCGAACCTCCGCCGGGACCAGCCGCACAATCCATGACTGCAGCGCCATAGACCGCTCGGCTAATCCCGCGCAGCTGATTGGTCTCATCGGACCAGGGAAGGAGGGGTCTCTCTGACCAAAATGGTACTGAAACAGAGGATG
Organism: Schistocerca americana; assembly: GCF_021461395.2. NCBI lineage: Eukaryota > Metazoa > Arthropoda > Insecta > Orthoptera > Acrididae > Schistocerca > Schistocerca americana. Next base: position 140,600,055 of record NC_060129.1, read on the forward strand.
ACAGACTAAAGGCCGAAGTACTAAATGTCTTTTTCCAAAGTTGTTTCACAGAGGAAGACTGCACTGTAGTTTCTTCTCTAGATTGTCGCACAGATGACAAAATGGTAGATATCGAAATAGACGACAGAGGGATAGAGAAACAATTAAAATCACTTAAAAGAGGAAAGGCCTCTGGACCTGATGGGATACCAGTTCAATTTTACACAGAGTACGCGAAGGAACTTGCCCCCCTTCTTGCAGCGGTGTACCGTAGGTCTCTAGAAGAGCGTAGCGTTCCAAAGGATTGGAAAAGGGCACAGGTCATCCCCGTTTTCAAGAAGGGACGTCGAACAGATGTGCAGAACTATAGACCTACATCTCTAACGTCGATCATTTGTAGAATTTTGGAACACGTATTATGTTCGATTATAATGACTTTTCTGGAGACTAGAAATCTACTCTGTAGGAATCAGCATGGGTTTCGAAAAAGACGATCGTGTGAAACCCAGCTCGCGCTATTCGTTCACGAGACTCAGAGGGCCATAGACACGGGTTCCCAGGTAGATGCCGTGTTTCTTGACTTCCGCAAGGCGTTTGATACAGGCGTTTGATACAGTTCGCCCGCATCTCGTGGTCGTGCGGTAGCGTTCTCGCTTCCCACGCCCGGGTTCCCGGGTTCGATTCCCGGCGGGGTCAGGGATTTTCTCTGCCTCGTGATGGCTGGGTGTTGTGTGCTGTCCTTAGGTTAGTTAGGTTTAAGTAGTTCTAAGTTCTAGGGGACTGATGACCATAGCTGTTAAGTCCCATAGTGCTCAGAGCCATTTGAACCATTTTTTGATACAGTTCCCCACAGTCGTTTAATGAACAAAGTAAGAGCATATGGACTATCAGACCATTTGTGTGATTGGATTGAAGAGTTCCTAGATAACAGAACGCATTACGTCATTCTCGATGGAGGGAAGTCTTCCGAAGTAAGAGTGATTTCAGGTGTGCCGCAGGGGAGTGTCGTAGGACCGTTGCTATTCACAATATACGTAAATGACCTTGTGGATGACATCGGAAGTTCACTGAGGCTTTTTGCGGATGATGCTGTGGTATATCGAGAGGTTGTAACAATGGAAAATTGTACTGAAATGCAGGAGGATCTGCAGCGAATTGACGCATGGTGCAGGGAATTGCAATTGAATATCAATGTAGACAAGTGTAATGTGCTGCGAATACACAGAAAGAAAGATCCCTTATCATTTAGCTACAATATAGCAGGTCAGCAACTGGAAGCAGTTAATTCCGTAAATTATCTGGGAGTAGGCATTAGGAGTGATTTAAAATGGAATGATCATATAAAGTTGATCGTCGGTAAAGCAGATGCCAGACTGAGATTCATTGGAAGAATCCTAAGGAAATGCAATCCGAAAACAAAGGAAGTAAGTTACACTACACTTGTTCCCCCTTTGCTTGAATACTGCTCACTGGTGTGGGATCCGTACCAGATAGGGTTGATAGAAGAGATAGAGAAGATCCAACGGAGAGCAGGATCATTTAGTAATCGCGAAAGCGTTACGGATATGATAGATAAACTCCAGTGGAAGACTGCAGGAGAGACGCTCAGTAGCTCGGTACGGGCTTTTGATGAAGTTTCGAGAACATTCCTTCACCGAGGAGTGAAGCAGTATATTGCTCCCTCCTACGTATATCTCGCGAAGAGACCATGAGGATAAAATCAGATTAGAGCCCACACAGAGGCATACCGACAATCCTTCTTTCCACGAACAATACGAGACTGGAGTAGAAGGGAGAACCGACAGAGGTACTCAAGGTAGCCTCCACCACGCACCGTCAGGTGGCTTGCGGAGTGTGGATGTAGATGTAGATGTAGAGGGGGAAGGGAGTCGGCCGTGCCCTTGCAAAGGAATCATCCCGGTATTTGCGTGAAGCGATTTAGGGAAATCACCGAAAATGTAAATCACGATTGCTGGACGCGGGTTTGAACCGTCGTGCTACCGAATACGAGTCTAGTGTGCTAACCACTGCTTCACCTCGCTCAGTTTCATGTTCTAGCTGCATATTACTGGCCTTTCAGACAATAGTAATAGTAACCTCACACTTTTTGCCGATGATGCAGTTATCTATAATGAAGCACTGCCTGAAAGCAGCTGCATAAATATTCAGTCAGGTCTTGATAAGGTTTCGAAGTGGTGCAAAGAATGCCAACTTGGTTTAAATGTTCAGAAGCGTAAGATGATGATCTTCACAAAACTAAAAAACGTAGTATGCCATTACTCTATATCAGTGAACCGCAGTTGGAATGGGCCAACTCATACAAATACCTGTATGTAACACTTTGTAGGGACTTCCTGGCAGATTAAAACTGTGTGCCCGACCGAGACTCGAACTCGGGACCTTTGCCTTTCGCGGGCAAGTGCTCTACCATCTGAGCTACCGAAGCACGACTCACGCCCGGTACTCACAGCTTTACTTCTGCCAGTACCTCGTCTCCTACCTTCGAAACTCTACAGAAGCTCTTCTGCGAACCTGCAAAACAAGCACTCCTGAAAGAAAGGATACGCATAGACATGGCTTAGCCACAGCCTGGGGGATGTTTCCAGAATGAGATTTTCACTCTGGAGCGGAGTGTGCGCTGATATGAAACTTCCTGGCAGATTAAAACTGTGTGCCGGACCGAGACTCGAACTCGGGACCTTTGCCTTTCGCGGGCAAGTGCTCTACCACCTGAGCTACCGAAGCACGACTCACGGCCGGTACTCACAGCTTTACTTCTGCCAGTATCTCGTCTCGTACCTTCCAGACTCTACAGAAGCTCTTCTGCGAACCTGCAGAACTAGCACTCCTGAAAGAAAGGATACTGCGGAGACATGGCTTAGCCACAGCCTGGGGGATGCTTCCAGAATGAGATTTTCACTCTGGAGCGGAGTGTGCGCTGATATGAAACTTCCTGGCAGATTAAAACTGTGTGCCGGACCGAGACTCGAACTCGGGACCTTTGCCTTTCGCGGGCAAGTGCTCTACCATCTGAGCTACCGAAGCACGACCCACGCCCGGTACTCACAGCTTCACTTTTGCCAGTATCTCGGCTCCTACCTTCCAAACTTTACAGAAGCTCTTCTGCTGTGAGTACCGGGCGTGAGTCGTGCTTCGGTAGCTCAGATGGTAGAGCACTTGCCCGCGAAAGGCAAAGGTCCCGAGTTCGAGTCTCGGTCGGGCACACAGTTTTAATCTGCCAGGAAGTTTCATATCAGTGCACACTCCGCTGCGGAGTGATAATCTCATTCTGGAGACTTTGTAGGGATATGAAATAGAATGATCGCATACACTCGGTTGTGGGTGAAGCAGTGGGTAGATTTAGGTTTATTGGTAGAATACTGGGGAAGTGCAATCAGTGCAGAAAGTAGATCCCTTACAAAACACTTGTGCGATCAGTTCTAGAATATTGCTCAAGTGTGTGGAAGCCGTACCAGACAGAACTAACAGGGGATATTGAACGTATACAGAGAAGGGCCGCACGAATAGTGACAGGTTTGTTTTACCCGTGCGAGAGTGCCTCACAGATACCGAAGAAACTGAACTGGAAGACTCTTGAAGATAGACGTAAACTATCCCGAGAAAATCCATGAACAAAGTTTCAAGAACTGGCTTTAAATAGTGACGCTAGGAATATTCTACAAGCCACTACGTACGGCTCAGACAGGGATCTTGAGGATGAGATTAGAATAACTACTGCACGCACAGAGGCATTCAGAAAATCATTCTTCCCGCGCTGCGTACGTGAATAGAACAGGAAGAGATCACTAATAACTGGTACAGTGGCATGTACCCTCCGCCATGGTTTGCGGAGTATAGATGTAGATGTAGACACACTCGCCGTCCAATCTCAATGGTGCATCATCGTCAACAGCAAATTGCCGCTCGATGGAAAACTCCGCAAAATACGTCTTAGTGAGACCAACGAATACAATGCGCGCAGAAATGTTGGGACATTAATCCACAGATTTACAGGCGGTGGACAGAATTATGGAAACGCCAAAAACACACGTTACCACGCGTAATTCGATGCGGGAGAACCTTGGGCATTCAAAACAGCTTCCAGTAGTCTCAGAACTGATAAATACTGATCGCACTTCTTTACTTGGACCCTCTGCGATCGGCAAAAGTCGGCTCACTCCGTGCCGCCCGGAATGTTTACGCTCGTCGTCGGCCTTAGGTGACCACCAGTGTCGTGCGCCGTAAGAGTAAGTAAGCGCTGTGAATACAGTGTTGATCTGCGCGCGCAGTTATGCGTAGTGACTGTTACTATTACGAAAATGAGCTAAGAGGCAATACCTGGTCGTTCTAGCGACTCGCCATAAACTTTCGTGTCACATCTACGTCGTATTGGTTAAAAACAGTCTCGGCTGCAATTTTAGTTTTTTATTTTTCAACGACGCGTTTCGCCTTATTTAGGCATCTTCAGGTTATCTACACAGAAAACAGAGAACAAATACATCTATTTAAGAATCGCGGTCGCGTTGTGCAGACTTGTATAGCCTATAAGCATGTATAAACAAATCAAATATTGAAAGAGCAAATACCTTAATTTGGTATTTCTTAGAATCCTTTAGTCAGTGTAGCCAAAGGGCATCGTCGAATATATCAGGCCAACATCGCCTTCGTTAAACTCAGTAAAAACTAGAAATATAAAATGGTAAAATCCGATAAAAATTCGCCAGTGATCAAACACTCAAAAATGCAATTATATTGCCGAAGCCTTATGATAAGGCCTTACCTTCTCTCGCGTCCACCTGAAAAGGTAAGATCTTATCATAAGGCTTGGGCAATACGATTGCATTTCTGAGTGTCCCATCACTGGCGAATTTTTATCTGATTTTATCTTTGGAATCACTAATGTACTTGAAAATGAGCTTATAACCCGAAACCTAGGTTATGCAGTTAACCACAAAAAAATTTGTGAAACAAGGCAAAAAAACAGTGTTTGTTCAGTTAATTTACAGTGTTTCACCAAAAACCCGCACTTAATTCAATTAAATGGTTTTGGATGCAAGACATACATTATTTTACTACACAACCTCCCTGCACTTCGTCGCACTTTGTCCAACGTTTCACAAGTTTTTTTTGATTCCGTTGGGAAAAATGTTTTTTGGTTGCGCCTGTAAGCAATTTTGCACAATGTCTTCCGTGCTGGTTGCAAATCTTCTTCCTCCGAGCGCTTCCTTCAATGGTCTAAACATATGGAAATGGCTTAGAGCCACATCTGGTCAGTATGGCAGGCGCTCTAGCAATTCTAATACCAATTCCTTTATCGTTCCGGCCGTCCGTTTGGCAGAATGTGGTCATGAGTTATCTTGCTGCAGCATGACACCTTTTCGCAAGCCGGCCGCCGTGGCCGAGCGGTTCCAGGCGGTTCAGTCCGGAACCGCGCGGCTGCTACGGTCGCAGGTTCGAATCCTGGCTCGGGCATGGATGTGTGTGGTGTCCTTAGGTTAGTTAGGTTTAAGTAGTTCTGATGACCTCAAATGCTAAGTCCCATAGTGCTTAGAGCCATTTGAACCATTTTTGGGCCTTTTCGCAATTCTAACAGAAGTTTGGATCTGATTGGAGGTTTCAGTTTCGTTCGCAACACATCACAACGGTTTTCACCGTTCACAGTTTCGCCTCTTGGGATGAAATGAACGGCTGTCACACCTTCCATGTCCCAAGGCACTATTAGCATAATCTTACCAGCTGATGGTCGACATTTAAATTTCGTAATTTCTAGTGACGATGGTGTTTCCTAGCCATGCTCGCAGCCTTACTTTCCGGTTCGTGATAATGCACCCAAGTTACGTCTACAGCAACGATTTGCTGTAAAAAATCCAGCTCCCTCGCTATAGTAACGGGTAAAATCTGTACCCTGAGCTGACAATTCTTTCGGTGCCCAGTCTGCACACACTTTCCGAAAATTTAGCCTGTCGTGCAACATGGAATACGATGAACCACGACTGGCGATATACTCCACTGTGATTCGTTTATTTTCCATCGCCATACCCTGAACGACTTCCAAATCGCCCTCAACTGTTTGACGTCGATGACCTGCCTGGTCGCTGCTCGTCACATAGAGAAGTTCTTCCCTGTTTGAAGCGCTCTATCCATTCGTAGATCTTGCTTCGAGGTAAACAGCTATCACCATACTGCGCTTGCGTTCGACTAATAATTTCCATAGGTTTAACACCTTCCACAAACAAAATGCGAACCACTGCCCTCATTCCTCCCTGGTGCAGATCGACAACGGAACTGCCATGTTTCACGGTCTGCTACAGTAGAACGACTGACTCGGGAATCAGAGGACACGTCGTATAGAGTTGTTGCAGACAACACTTCAGCCGTAGATACTACGTCGAGAATTTGCAAAAGTCACCTTCTTTCTTGACATCCCCTGGTGTATCGTCTCTAATTCGCTCATCGTCACTTATTTTGCAGCCGAAACAACAAAACCCATGAACTACTTTTAGTGTGTCATTTCCTAATGTAATTCCCTCTGCATTCCGGGAATCAATCCACAACATTCTATTATCTTTGTTTTTACTTTTGTTGATGTTCACCTTACAGCATCTTTTGAAGACATCCATTCCGTTCACCTCTTCTTGCCAGTCCTTTGACATCTGTGACAGAGCTGCAGTGTTATCGGCAAAGTGAGAAACTTTTTTTTTCTTGTCCCTTTCCAAATTTCTGCCTGGCTTCTTTTGCTGCTTGTTAAATGTTCAGGTTGAGCACGACGGGGAATAGGCTACAACCCCGTCTCACAGTCTTCTCAGCTACTTGATCCCTCACATGTTCTTCGATTCTTACAACTACAGTTTGGTTTATGTACAAGTTGAAAATAATTTTTCGCTCCCTGCATTTTCACAGTCTCAAATAGCGTATCCCCGTCGACACTGCCATAAGCTCTGTGTAAATCTGGAAACGCTATTAACGTAGATTTAACTTTCTTTAAGCTGGTAGATCTCGGCTCAAAAAATGGAATTTTCAAAATTTGTCTCCAAAAATTCTTGGTCCTTGTAGCGTTACATGCATGAATATTTCCGCACATCTATATCTACATATACATCTACATCTACATGGTTACTTTGCAATTCGCACTTAAGTGCCTGGCAGAGGGTTCATCGAACCATTTTCATACTACTTCTCTTCCATTCCACTTTGGAATATCACGTGAGAAAAAGGAATACCTAAATCTTTCCGTTCAAGCTCTGATTTCTCTTATTTTATTATGATGATCATTTCTCCCTACGTAGGTGGGTGTCAACAAAATATTTTCGCATTTGGAAGAGAAAGTTGGTGATTGAAATTTCGTAAATAGATGTTGTAAGTAGGCTGTTTATGTTTTCTTATTGGCAACGCCACGTAGCGCTCTGTGTGAGAATCACTGGCTGTGCTGTGTGCAGTCTGTGGCTGGTTTGCATTGTTGTCTGCCTTTGTAGTGTTGGGCAGCGGCAGCTGGATGTTGAACAGCGCGTAGCGTTGCGCAGTTGGAGGTGAGCCGCCAGCAGTGGTGGATGTGGGGACAGAAATGGCGGAGGTTTGTAATTTGTCATGAACTGCTATATATATTATGACTATTAAGGTAAATACAGTGTTTGTTCTGTATTAAATTCTTTCATTTGCTAACTATGCCTATCAGTAGTTAGTGCCTTCTGTAGTTTGAATCTTTTATTTAGCTGGCAGTAGTGCCGCTCGCTTTATTGCAGTAGCTCGAGTAACCAAGATTTTTGTGAGGTAAGTGATTTGTGAAACGTATAGGTTAATGTTAGTCAGGGCCATTCTTTTGTAGGGATTTTTGAAAGTCAGATTGCGTTGCGCTAAAAATATTGTGTATCAGTTTAAGCACAGTCTTGTATAAATGTTTCTAAGGGGACGTTTCAATGTCGCCGCAAAGAAAACCGCCTTTGTTTCAGTGACTGCCACCCTCTCGCGGCTGCTACGGTCGCAGGTTCGAATCCTGCCTCGGGCATGGATGTGTGTGATGTCCGTAGGTTAGTTAGGTTTAAGTAGTTCTAAGTCTAGGGGACTGATGACCTCAGATGTTAAGTTCCATAGTGCTTAGAGCCATTTGAACCATTTTTGAACTGCCACCCCAACTCGCTTATCATATCAGTGACACTCTCACCCCTGTTGCGCGATAACACGAAGCTTGGATTCTCTGCAAATTGCACTTAAGTACCTGTCAGAAGGTTTATCGAATTACCTTCAAAGTAATGTCCTATTATTTTAGCTCTAACGGTGCGTGCAAAAAGCGTACACCTATATTTCTCTATACGAGCTCTGACTCCCTTTATTTTAATCTACTATGATGATCGTTTCTCCCTTTGTAGGTCGGCGTCAATAAAATATTTTAGCATCAGATAAAACCGCTTTTCAGCCGAAGGGTTACATAGATTTAAAAGACATCTGAAAATACCGAAAAAATATAATATGTTTTAGAAAACGCATCAGTGGACGATATTTATGAATTGTAAAACTTTTTAATGATTTTGTGTTATGGTGGAAATATAAGCACTGATGGTAATGTTAATGGTGTTACGATGTAATGGTGATGCTGGTGGTTCGTGACAATGTTCGGTAGTGGTAGAGATGGGGCCACACGTAGCGACTAAAAGTCATTGTGGTGGAGGAAGGGGGAAGGATGGTTCAAATGGCCCTGAGCACTATGCGACCTAACTTCTGAGGTCATCAGTCGCCTAGAACTTAGAACTAATTAAACCTAGCTAACCTAAAGACATCACACACATCGATGCCCGAGGCAGGATTCGAACCCGCTACCGTAGCGGTCGCTCGGCTCCAGACTGTAGCGCCTAGAACCGCACGACCACTCCGGCCGGCGGGAAGGACGGAAACGAAACGACTGTGTGGATGCGGGAACAAAAGCTGTCTTCCGATTTAAGTTGATGGATATGAAATTGATGGCAGGTCCCGGGTAGTAAACCAATGGAGATATCAAGATGCGAAACGACATGACCGAAGGCATGTTGAGAAAGGCTATACTCCTTCGTGACGTAGGTGTAGTATCTTAGAAATCGCACTAAAACAGGAACATCGTTGAAGCAAGCCGAACAGCTGGAGGCTGAAGTGTAGGCAACAAATATAAGATCGATATTACACTGACTTTCTGTGAGAAGCACACGTCAAAGTAAAAATGACAAGAAAACTAGCAGCTAGGAACTAACGGATAAAGTGGGCATGAGATGTTCAAAAGCCACACCCGCGCCAACATATTGCTCTATAACACGGCAACCAACAAAGATCTGCTGTCAGAGAGGTCACAGTTCGTAGTAATTGCCGGAAAGTCATCGGGTAAAGCAGAAGTGATTTGTGGCGTTCCGCAACATAGCGTTGCTGTTCTTTATCTATAAAAATGCTTTAGGAAACAATCTGAGCAGCCGTCTTAGGTTGTTTACAGGTGATGCTGTCCTCAGAATATCAAAACGAATTAGGTAAAATATCTGTATGGTGTGAAAATTGGCAATTGACCGTAAATAATGAGAAGTCTCAGCCGGCCGAAGTGGCCGTGCGGTTAAAGGCGCTGCAGTCTGGAACCGCAAGACCGCTACGGTCGCAGGTTCGAATCCTGCCTCGGGCATGGATGTTTGTGATGTCCTTAGGTTAGTTAGGTTTAACTAGTTCTAAGTTCTAGGGGACTAATGACCTCAGCAGTTGAGTCCCATAGTGCTCAGAGCCATTTGAACCATTTTTTGAGAAGTCTCAGGTCATTGACATGGTTGCTAAAAGGAATCCGTTAAACTTCGGTTTCACGATAAGCCAATCAAATCTAAAGGCCGTAAATTCAACTAAATATTTAGGAATTACAATGATTAACAACTTAAATTACACAGAAAATATTGTGGGGAAGCTGAACTAAAAACTGTGTTTCATTGGCAGAATACTTGGAAGATGCAACATATCTACTAAATAGACTGCCTGCACTACGCTTGTCCGTCCTCTTTTCGAGTACTGCTGCGCGGTGTGGGATCCTTAGCAGATAGTACTAACGAAGTACATCCAAAAAGTTCAAAGGAGGACAGCACGTTTGGTATTATCAAGAAATGGGGGAGAAGTGTCACGGACATGATACAGGATTTGAGGTGGCCATCATTAAAACAAAGGCGTTTCTCGTTGCGGCGAGATCATTTCAAGGAATTTCAACCACCAGTTTCCTCCTCCCAATGCGAAAATATTTGGGTGACGCCGACCTACATACAGAGCAACGATCATCATTATAAAATAAGGGAAATCAGAGCTCGGACGGAAATGTATAAGTGCTTGTTTTTTCTGCGCGCTGTTCAAGAGTGAAATAATAATTATTGTGTAGGTGCTTGGATGAGCCCTCTGCCACACACTTAAGTGCGATTTGTAGAGTATCCATGTAGACGTACACTGAAGAGCCAAAGAAACTGGTACGCCTGATCAGACAGGATGCTTACGTAAGTGTCGCCTGTCAGAGTCGCATCTAGACATACCAGCGATCCCATATCACTCCAACGGCACAAGCCTCTTAGCATTACAGAGGCTCCACCAGCTTGAACAGTCCATGGTCCATGGATTCCTCAGGTTGTCTCCATACCCGTACACGTTCATCCACTCGATACAATTTGAAACGAGACTCGTCCAACCAGGCAACATGTTTGCAGTCATCAACAGTCCAATGACGGGCCCAGTCGAGGTGTAATGCTTTGTGTCGTGCAGTCATCAAGGGTGTACGGATGGGTCTTCGGCTCGGAAGGCCCATATCGATGATGTTTCGTTGAATGCTTCGAACGCTGACACTTGTTGATGGCCCGACATTGAAATCTGCAGCAATTTGCGGAAGGGTTGCACTTCTGTCAGTCGTCGTCGGTCCCGTTCTTGCAAGATCTTTACCCGGCCGCATGGAGGTCGCAGATTTGATGTTTCACCGGATTCCTGATATTCACGGTACACTTGTGAAACTGTCGTACGGGAAATTCCCCGATTCGTCGCTACCTCGGAGATGTTGTGTCCCATCGCTCGTGGGCCCACTAAAACACGACGTTCAAAGTTATATCTCGATAACCTGCCATTGTAGCAGCGGTAACCGATCTAACAACTGCGCCCGACACCTGTTGTCTTTTGTAGGCGTTGCCGACCGCAGCGGCGTGTTCTGCCTGTTTACATATGTCTGTATTTGAATACGCATGCTTACACCAGTTTCTCTGGGGCGTCAGTGTACAGGTACAGGCTGTTTCAGAAATCTTAACATTTCAATGCATGCTAACGCTATATGCGGTTCGACAGTGGTCCGCAGATGACACATGAGGAGCCAATCGATGTTAGCAAATTTAGATGCGGCTGAAGTATATATAGGTCGTTAGCTGAAATAGGTATGGCGGGTCTTGTGGTGTGGAAGCACAGCTTTCTCATGTCGGACGTGTGACGGGGTCGGCGGCAGCCTTTGATCTGTGGCTCGGATATAACGCGTCGCCCCAACACTTGCGCCGTGGGAGCACACACGTCGCCCACACAAGCGACAATCACCTTTGTGGGAGTCGAACCGCAGACCTCCACCGTCAGCGCCCGGCGCTCTGCCTGCAGTTCACACTCACCTGTACTGCCCGCTGTTTCTGTGTCGGAGGAGACTTCCAGCCAGTAATCACTGCCAGACATTGCTGGTGCCAGTTTGTTGTAAGGACTGTTCAAGAAGTCTCTCCGCAGTGCCGTATGATTGTTAGCCGGGCGTGCCGTATGATTGTTCGCGTGCCTGGGTTACTTCCCTTGAAGTGGTCTCTCCCAACATTCCACTGTTTCGAAAACTTCCTGGCAGATTAAAACTGTGTGCCCGACCGAGACTCGAACTCGGGACCTTTGCCTTTCGCGGGCAAGTGCTCTACCATCTGAGCTACCGAAGCACGACTCACGCCCGGTACTCACAGCTTCACTTCTGCCAGTACCTCGTCTCCTACCTTCCAAACTTTACAGTTTTAATCTGCCAGGAAGTTTCATATCAGCGCACACTCCGCTGCAGAGTGAAAATCTCATTCTGGAAACATCCCCCAGGCTGTGGCTAAGCCATGTCTCCGCAATATCCTTTCTTTCAGGAGTGCTAGTTCTGCAAGGTTCGCAGGAGAGCTTCTGTAAAGTTTGGAAGGTAGGAGACGAGGTACTGGCAGAAGTGAAGCTGTGAGTACCGGGCGTGAGTCGTGCTTCGGTAGCTCAGATGGTAGAGCACTTGCCCGATAAAGGCAAAGGTCCCGAGTTCGAGTCTCGGTCGGGCACACAGTTTTAATCTGCCAGGAAGTTTCATATCAGCGCACACTCCGCTGCAGAGTGAAAATCTCATTCTGGATTCCACTGTTTCGTTTATCTCAGCCAGCGTCAGTAGTATCTTTGGTGTGTGCCGTTACGAGTTGACGTGAAAGTTTAAGTTTAGTTCTTTTGTTCGTTTGTTTCACTGCTAAAATACTAACCATTGAAGAACGTGTGTTCTTAGTCGAATAAGTTTTCAAAGTTGGCGGTAAATACACTGTTTCAGTTCGTCAAACATTTAATTCAGTTTTCCCGGACACTCCCACATCACGAAAGTGTGCGAGATGTGATTAACAAATTTCGAAATACGGATTCAGTGACAGATGCACCGAGAAGTGGTCGTCGTAGCGTTTTGTCTGAGGATAAACTACTCGATACTTCCGACAAAATGTCCGGAGTCCGAACAAGTCAGTAAGAATACTCGTCAGGAAATTGATGTTAGTGTCGGAACGGACCACACAGCTGTAAGGAAAAAAATTAGAACTTTTCCCACACAAAGTGACAGTCGTGCAAGAACTGAAAAATACTGATCATGGCAAGAGACTGCATTATTGTCAATGGTACAAAAATTTCGCTCAACAAAATGGAAGGGATATTCTTAATGAAACGTTTTTCCCTGATAAGGCGTGGTTTCATTTGTCCGGGTACATGAACTCGCAAAATTCTCGTATATGGAGTACTGCAAATCCGTTGTGTATTCATCAGGAACCACTTCATTCTGTGAAAATAGGAGTTGGGATTGCAATTTCTAGACGTCGGATTGTGGGTCCTACATTTTTCGACGAAACAATAAACGCACAACGATACTGCAGTGATATTCTGTACCCATCATACGAGAACTTGTGTTAAGTGAAATACTGAACGGTTATTTTCAGCAAGATTGTGCAACCGAGCATACAACTCGCGTTTCAATGCCTTGCTTGCTGATGTTTTTGGTGATCGCATAATTTCACAAGGACTTAGGCCTCCACTAACGCCTGACCTAACACCACCTGATTTTTTTCTTCCGGGGCGCAGCGAAAGCAACTGTCTATAAAAACTGTCCAAAATCCATCGATGAATTGAAAACTGCAATATCCACTGTCACTGCTTACAGAAGAAATGGTACAGCTTGTGTTTGGAAACATGATTAGACGAATTGAATTGTGTATTCAACAACAGGGGGAACAATTTCAACATTTAATGTGAAAATTTTTAAGTAAAATTGAATATTCAATAAATTTCACTGTTTCATTTCGGTATATTCACTGGGGGATACTGCACTCGCGGCTAACAATCATACTGCGGAGAGACTTCTTGAACACCGCGTACAATTGTGGAACTAATTTTGTGCTCACGCAATACGAAGTTTTTGGAGAACGAAAATCTCTGCTACAAAAATCGACATGGATTCCGCAAACAAAGTTCTTGCGAAACTCATCTCATCTGTTCGTGCATGAGGTCGATACCGCCGTAGACAAAGGAACCCAGGTTGGTGGCACGTTCTCCGACTTCAGGAAGGCGTCCGATACACTTCCTCCCTGTAGTTTACCGATTAAAAATACGAGATAACTGACCTTCAGTCGAGATTCCTTAATGTATTCAGGACGTCCTTCGACACAAGACTCAACACGTCACTCTGAACGGAACTACCGACAGACCGATATAATTTTAATTTCGTCAGTGTTATAGGGCAAATGTTTATCTAGTGTCTTGCTATACATCAAATAACAACATCATTTCCTTTTTGTTGCAGGTAAGCACGAAAAGTCACACTTCAGAATGAACTCATCATCCGAGAGACAACGATTATGGGGAAGGTATGTGACGCTTTTTATTTTAGCCGTTGGCTACCTTACACTGGCTATCACAAAACCACAATCGAATTTGATCAGACAATTTTATTTCTCAAACTAACTGTTATGGCATTAATGCCACACGTGGATGGGATCTTATCTCCATTATAGAAAGCAGAGGGTGTTATTAACAAACTGTATCTCAGGCATGAAAATATCCCCAGAAAGAGGAAAACAGAGTATGGAGTGCCACAGGGGTCGGTTCTTGGCCCACTTTTATTTCTGGCGTGCATAAGTGATTTTCCTATGACTTTATAACTCTAATTAATGGTTCCTGATGACACAAGCATACTAATCAAGGGCCCTGGTTAACCGCTAGCAGGCACAGCTCAGAAGATATCTAAATGTTCCTGCAATTGGTTCGCAGCTAAGAGTTTGAGTCTTAATCTCACAAAGATGCAATTTCAGACCTGTACGAGGCAGAAGTACACGTTAATAGTCATACACTGAATGAAACAGTGCAAAATTCCTTCATGTCAGACTCGACAACCAATTAACTCGGAGTCAGTACATGGAAAAAGCAATCAATATGCTCACTTTAGTGTGTTATGCCCTTAAAAACATTTCTAATTTTGTCGACCAAAAGATACTTTTGCGTATTTTCACTGCTGTTCTCCTATGGAATTACCTTCTGGAGAATTGCACTTAAGGTAAATGGAGTGTTCATTCAGTAGAAGCGAATTCTAAGAATATTTTCTTACGTGGATAACTGCACATCTTGCAGAAGGCTTATGTGGGGTCTGTGAATTCTCACACTCACTTTCCAACACATTTATTGCTTAACGATGTTCTAAAACAAACTAAACTCCTCCCGAACAGGCCATAAACGCCCAACGCTAGCGTCCGGCCGCCGTGTCACCCTCAGACCACAGGCGTCACTGGATACGGATACGGAGAGGAATGCGCTCAACACACCGCTCTCCTGGCCGCTTTGTCAGTTTACGAGCCCAGAGCCGCTACTTCTAAGTCAAGTAGCTCCTCAGTTTGCCTCACAAGGGCTGAAAGCACCCCACTGGCCAACAGCACTCGGCAGACTGGATGGTCACCCATCCAAGTGCTAGCCCATCCCGACAGTTCTTAACTTCGATGATCTCACGGGGACCGTTGTTACCACTGCGGCAACGCCGTTGGCATTTTACGATATTCATTGTCGATAGTAAAAATCAGTTTCATCTTAACTGCCATATACATAAAAAGAAAAAAATCATAGAGTAAATATCTCTGGAGTGAGCATTCACATGCGCAGAACAGATTTTGTGTTGTCAACATACATTGCCGGCCTGGTAACGTGATCTCGGGACGTCGTGTGTTTGTCCGTATAGCACCCTATATATTTAGAATGTCACTACATCCCTTTACAGACGGATTCTTTTCGTACGTGTCGTGGATTATTTATATATGTTGCGCAGACATTTTAACAGTATCCATTTGATACCGGGAATAAACCAGCTACGTAACTTTTAAGGGCAAGTGATATTACATCCTGCTTCTTTGCGATAGGTGTCACAGTTCAGATGCACTCGATTTTTGGTAGTTTTCGGTATGATACGGCACTTTATAGTATTACAGAGCCTGACGTACATTTTTGCCGTGAAAGTCTTGCAAAACGACTTGACAGTACGCTAGTACTTTTGCAAGTGTCCGAAAAACACCGAATTTCCCACACATTAGCGATTATATCCATGCTAATTCGTCCTTTTTTCTTGTATTTCTGCGTATTTACTTTCTCGTTTTTGCACAATTTTTCTTACTGGTCAGATGTTCAACAACGTCTCGCCTAAAATCGTCACAGGTGATGAAACATGAGTTCTTCACGTCGAACCGAAAACAAAACGGAAAACCGCCTCTCCTCAGAAGAAAAAGATGAAAGCAACACCTTCGGCCGGTAAAGTTCCGGCGACGGTGTTCTGGGAACCTGAAGGGGTTATTCTGTTTGATGACCTTCCTTATGATGCAACGATCAACTCTGAAGTGTATTGTGCGGGGTGTTCAAAAAGTCACTCCGCAGTGCCGTATCATTTATTGTTAGCTGCACGTGCCGTATGCCGCAGTGAATATACCGAAATGAAACTCAGTAAAATACAAGTTATTAACTTAAGATGGTTCATATGGTTGTGGGCACTATGGGACTTAACATCTGAGGTCATCAGTCCCCTACAACTCAGAACTACTTAAACCTAACTAACCTAAGGACATCACACACATCCATGCCCGAAGCAGAATTCGAACCTGCGGTCGTAGCAGTCGCGCGGTTCTAGACTGAAGCGCCTAGAACCGCTCGGCCACCAAGGCCGGCTTATTAACTTATTGAATATTCATTTTTACTTACCAATTTTCACGTTAAATGTTGAAAATGTCCCTCCTGTTGCTGAATACTCAATTCAATTCGTGCAATCAAGTATCCAAACACAAACTGTAACATTTCTTCTGTAACAGAAGCAGTTAAAGTGGATATTGCAGTTTTCAATTCATCGATGGACTTTGGACGGTTTTTATAGACAGTTGCTTTCGCTGCACCCTAGAAGAAAAAGTCAGGTGGTGTTAGGTCAGGCGATCGTGGAGGCCAAAGTCCCTGTGGAATTATGCGATCACCAAAAACATCAGCAAGCAGTGACATTGAAACGCCAGCTGTATGCGCGGTTGCACCATATTGTTGAAAATAACCGTTCAGTATTTCAGTTGACACAAGTTCTCCTATGAATGGGTACAGAATATCACTGCAGTATCGTTGTGCGTTTTGTGTTTCGTTGAAAAATATGTGACCTACAATCCGTCTAGAAACTGCAATCCAAACTCCTATTTTCACAGAATGAAGTGGTTCCTCATGAATACACAATGGATTCGCAGTACTCCACGTGCGAGAATTTTGCGAGTTCATGTACACGGATAAGTGAAAACACGCCTCATCGGTGAAAAACGTTTCATTAAGTCTTTTTTGAACCATTGACAATAATGCAGTCTCTTACCATGATCTGTATCTTCCAGTTCTTACACGACTGTCACTTTGTATGGGAAAAGCTCTAATTTTTTCCTTACAGCTGTTTGGCCGTTCCGACACTAACATCGAATTCCTGGGCGAGTTACCTTACTGACTTGCTCGGACTCGCGGACATTTTATCTGAAATATCGAGTAGTTTATCCGCAGACAAAAAATGCTATGACGACCACTTCTCGGTGCATCTGTCACTGAACCCGTACTTAAAAATTTGTTAATCAAATCTCGCACAGTATAGCGATGTGGGAGTGTTGTCTCCGGGAAAACTGAATTAAATGTTTGACGAACTGAAACTGTGTATTTACCGCCAGCTTTGAACACTTGTTCGAGTAAAAACACACGTCCTTCAATGGTTATCATTTTGACAGTGACAAAAACGAAACAAGCGAACAAAGGAACTAAATTCAAACGTTCACGTCAACACGTAACGACACACACCAACGATACTACTGACGCTGGCTGGGATAAACGAAACAGTGGAATGCTGGGAGAGTCCACTTGAAGGGGAGTAACCCAGGCAGGCGGACAATCACACGGCACGCGCGGCTAACAATCATACGGCACTGCGGAGAGGCTTTTTCAACGGCGCGTACTATCCTCAGGAATCTGAAGAAACGACTTCAGTGTGCTCGTTGCAACAAAGATGCAAATGAACTTCTACTTCTCCCCCATGACAAACTGGGCTTCGCGCAAGTCTAAGGACCCGAGAGTAGCTCACAAAACTTCACTGAAGTGTTCTTCCTCATCCAGCCTACAGTCAGTAGACCAGTAGAGTAGTACTTCGAGACCATACAGACCCTCCCAGTAAGGTGGCGTAAGGCCGTCGCATTGAACGGAGGTTGCGTTGAAAAATAGGGTTTTGTAGCCAAAAGTGTATCGAATCTATATATATAAAACGAAGTCGGGTTTGTTACAACACTTATAACTCGAGATCTGCTGAACCAATTTTCATGGTTTTTGATTTGTTGGATTTGTCTCCGCCCCGAATAGCAGAATACATCTTATAAATAATGAAAAATTGACGAATAAAAATTTTCATGGTTTTTGATTTGTTGGATTTGTCTCCGCCCCGAATAGCAGAATACATCTTAAAAATAATGAAAAATTGACGAATAAAAATTTTCATGGTTTTTGATTTGTTGGATTTGTCTCCGCCCCGAATAGCAGAATACATCTTAAAAATAACGAAAAATTGACGAATACTTGAAAAATGCGTTATTTTCCCTAACAGTTCTTTAGTTTCGGAGCTGTCAAATTTTTTTGTCAAAATCTGTAAGTAATGATTGACATTTATGCATGCGTTCATAAACTATTTAAAATTGATGAATAAACTATTATGTGTATTTTTTTTAAAAAAAGATTGAAAAATATTACGCGTGCGTTCAGAAATGTGTAATGAATACTTAATCATTTCAATAAATGCTCATTTGTTTATTACATGTCAAACATTTGTTGTCCAATCCTGTCAAATACTGTAACAACTATATGTGTGGGTTCAGAAATTTATTTTGTGTAAAATGTCTCGAAAGTTCAGGTAGGTACTGTTATATTTGTTTGTTTTAGAAATATATATATAAAAGAAAGTCATATTAGTTACACTATTTATAACTCAAGAACGGCAGGACCGATTTGGCTGAAAATTGGTGGAGAGGTAGCTTAGAACCAGGAGACGGACATAGGATACTGTTTATCCCGTTCGACCGCTATAAAACGTGGTATAACAAAAACGTATCTGGCATGGAATAACAAAAAGCAAATGTCAGCTAAACGTCACTATAAAACGTGGTATAACAAAAACGCATCTGACTGAATAACAGAACGCAAATGACAACTAAACGTCTATGTTTAAGTATCAGTATGTATCATTAATTAAACATTTAAAGAAATGTGAAGAAACTTCAGTTGACAACAAACATGAGAGATGCATTGCTTAACGATACATATGCTGAAGATTTCTCTGTGCAAATGCTGACTATCGGTAATGGTCGAGTACCTGTCGAAGAATCGAGCGGATTGATTTCATTTCCTCATAATTTCTGGAACTTTGTCTCATCGAAAGACGAACTTATCAACAAAGTATTCCCAAACATTATTACTAACTACAAAAGTAATGAATGGCTGAGTGAGAAAGATAAGAATAAAGATGTAGATGACGTAAACTACATAATTCAGAATGAGATCATTGGTAAAATGCATTCATTCAAATCTATTGACTGTGTAACAAATGAAGATGAAGCCACCAACTATCCAATTGAATTTTTAAACTCCTTCGATGTACCTGAATTTCCACCGCACAATTTACGCCTAAAAGTTGGCTCCGCAGTAATCATGCTTCGAAACATAAACCAACCAAAACTGTGCAACTGTACGCGTTTGGTGGTAAGTAAATTGATGAACAATGTTATTTACGCGACGATACTCAAAGGAAAATTCGAAGGTGAGGAAGTTCTCATTCCGAGAATCCCGATGATCCCAACCGATATGCCGTTTGAGTTTAAAAGCCTTCAATTTCCGATCCGTCTTGCATTCGCCATGACCATTAAGGAATCAGAAGGCCAATCCTTGAATGTTTGTGGTTTAAATCTGGAATATCCATGTTTTTCACATGGTCAGTTATATGTGGCATGTTGACGGGTCGGAAGACCATCTGCGTTGTTTGTTCTTGCGCCTGATAATAAAACAAAAAATGTCATGTATCACAAGGTACTTAATTGAAGAGTGGAAGCTATGCACCAAAAAACACAAAGAATAAAGAATCATTAAAATACTTAATTTTTTATTTGTATTTGCTATTAAAAAATTGGAATTGACATCCAAAATCTGATTATTTATTGGCTTTAAGGCGGAACAGCGTTCGCTGGGTCAGCTAGTAATATCATATATTGAAATCCTGAATGAAACGAAGTTGCTTTCTTAAAAAATGCGATGCATTACTTAGTGAACGCTTGCATAAATGAAGCCTTCTAAACAAATAAACACGGTCTGAACAGGTCTTGAAGGCCCAGCGGTACCGACCGACCGCCGTGTCATCTTTAAGCCCACAGGCGTCACTGGATGCGGATACGGAGTGGCATGTGGTCAGCACACCGCTCTACCGGCCGTTTGTCACTATCCGTGATAGGTGCCACTACTTCTCAATCAAGTAGCTCCTCAGTTTGCCTCACACAGACTGAGCACACCCCACTTGCCAACAGCGCTTGGCAGACCAGACAGTCACCCATCAAAGTGCTAGCCCAGTGCGACAGCGCTTAACTTTAGTGATCTGACGGGAACCGGTGTTACCACTGCGGCAAGGCAAGTGAACAAAAAGACCTGCGAAATGAGAAATTTCTGTGAGTTATGCGCCTCTTGTGTGACGAGGCGCCTAACAGAAGGCCATGAAGGACATCTACTCTGAATAAAAAATTTAAAGCCGCGTCTTCAGTCATTGGGACGTCTTCTGTTACTCTGAAGGGGTTAGTCTGTGTGATGTCCATCCTCAAGATGCAGTGATAAAGTCTGAAGTGTATTGTGCTACACTCAGGAAAATAAAAGAAACGGCTTCAGGGTGTTCGTCGCCACAAAAATGCCAACTTCTCCTTCATGTTAAGAGAAGGCCTCACTCAAGTCTATGCACTCGAGAGGGCCTTACTAAACTTCAGTAGACTGTTATTCCTTATCGGCCCTACAGCCAAGGCTTCGCACTTTCCGATTTCCATCTGTTTGGCCCAATGAAGAATGCACTCCAAGGAAAGCTGTACGTGGATGATGGGGAGTTTATTGATGCATCAAGACGTTGGTTCCAACGTCGACCAGTAGAGTGGTGCCGTGCAGGCATACAGACCTTGCCAGTAAGGTGGTGTAAAGTCGTAGCACTGAACGGAGGTTACGTTGAAAAATAGGATTTTATAGCCACAAGTGTGGGGAAATGTATGGTGAATAATACCAATCTGCTTTCAGATAAACACGTGTTGCGTTACTTCTTGGACGCCCCTCCAACATCGTCGGCCATATTGTCTGAATATCTAGATTCAGGGATTGAAGAGTTGTGCTACATACTGATGGCTATTAGTACCAGGTAAACAACTGCTGTACAGCAAAAGTCGAGGGCGCCATTTCTCAACGCAGCACCTCCATTACAAAGTTACTGGATTAAATTTAGAAAGCAAGAGTGTGAAAAGCACTAACAAGGGAAGGCCGCCAATTGTGAAATTCAGATTCGATTCATACTGCACATATTAAAAGCTCATGGCCAGACGTGTAATGTGGCAAAGCACCAAGATGCACTTCTCAGCCGTTGTCGAGAAAATCGACAGTTAAAAGAAACCGTTCCGGTGAAATACTCTCTAAGATTAATAATATTATACAGCGTCGTGGCGCAGCGGTAAGCGCTCGGCTTCGTAATCCGAAGGCCGCTGGATCGAATCTCGCGCTATGCAACATTTTTTCTATTATTAGTTTAGGTTTTGTAATTCAAATATATATATATATATATATATATATATATATATATATATATATATATATATATATATATATATACTATTAATGAATTGCTTATGCATGTTGGTGAAGGCGGATCGCTCTCCAATTGTACCGCCTCCATTTTTCCGTTTGTTTAACATGGTGTACCAAAGCTCTCACGTCCGCACTGATTTTCGACGATGTTGTAAGTTGCGCTAGCGACCGCATCTACCTTCTTTCGAAGTTAGCAGGCAACTACGCTGTTATGGGGCGGCTCGTTTCGGCCCATTCAACATCTGTCCTTCAAGTGTAACGAGCGAGTAACGGAGTTTATATTTCATACCTGGCACAGCAAGTTTGTGTTCGTGGGGTCTCTATTCTAATTTGAACGTTTGACTTACGCTATACGTATTCGTTTCGGAATATCGTTTCTACGTCTTCCGTTAACTATACGTGGTTAACATTATGAAACAATTAATAACGTTTGTGAAATACAACTTTGTTTGCGGAATACATAATGATGTTCGAAGTCGCCAGTTTTTCCACGACAAACGACTTCCAACAACTTATTATATGCATAATTGTTGCAACTGATTGCCGGGAATTATATATATATATATATATATATATATATATATGTGTGTGTGTGTGTGTGTGTGTGTGTGTGTGTGTAACACACATTTGAATTACAAAAAACAAATACTAAAAACAAAAAAAGGAGTTACATGGCGCGAGATTCGATCCGGCGACCTTCGGATTACGAACCCGAGCGCTTACCGCTGCGCCACGACGCAGTAGATAAACATTAATCGTTGAGGGTATTTCACCGCAACGGTTTATTTTAACTGTCGATTTTCTCGACAACGGCTGAGAAGTGCATCTTGGTGCTTTGCCACATTACACCTCTGGCCATGACCTATTATTATGCGCAGTATGAATTGAATCTGAATTTCACAATTGGCGGCCTCCCCTTGTAAGCAGTACAGTGATATTTCATTATTAGTAGAGGGGATGTCAAATTGATTCCATATTTTTTGATTTCCAGAATGCTTTCGACACCGTTCCTCACAAGCGTCTTCTAACCCAACTGCGTGCCTACGGAGTGTCACCTCAGTTGTGCGACTGCATTCATGATTTCCTGTCATAAAGGTCACAGTTCGTAGCAATAGAGGGAAAGTCATCGAGTAAAACACAAGTAATATCCAGCGTTCCCCAAGGAAGTGTTATAGGCCCTCTATTGTTCCTGATCTATATTAACCACATAGGAGACAATCTGAGCAGCCGTCTTAGATTGTTTGCAGATGATGCTGTCATTTACCGTCTTGTAAAGTTATCAGATGATCAAAACGACTTGCAAGATGATTTAGATGAGATATCTGTATGGCGAAAAGTGGCAATTGACCCTGAATAACGGTTAAAGGCGCTGCAGTCTGGAACCGCAAGACCGCTACGGTCGCAGGTTCAAATCCTGCCTCGGGAATGGATGTTTGTGATGTCCTTAGGTTAGTTAGGTTTAACTAGTTCTAAGTTCTAGGGGACTAATGACCTCAGCAGTTGAGTCCCATAGTGCTCAGAGCCATTTGACCCTGAATAAGGAAAACATGTGAAGTTATTCACGTGAGTACTGAAAGAAATCGGATACATTTGGATTACGCGATAAGGCACACAAATCTGAGGGCTGTAAATTCAACTAAATACTTCGGGATTACAAATACAAATAACGTAAATTGGAACGATCACATAGATAATGTTGTGGGTAGAGGAAACCTAAGACTGCGATTCATCGGCAGAACACTTAGAACGTACAACAGGTCTACCAAAGAGACTGCTTACACCACGCCCTATTCTGGAGTATTGCTGTGCGGTGTGGGATCCGCATGAAGTGGGATTGACGGATGACATTGAAAAAGTTCAAAGAAGGGCAGCTCGTTTTGTATTATCGCGAAATAGGGGAGATAGTGTCACAGACATGACACGTGAATTGGAGTGGCAATCATTAAAACAAAGGCGTTTTTCGTTGCTACGGGATCTTCTAATGAAATTTCAATCCCCAGTTTTCTCCTCCGATTGCGAAAACGTTGTTCAAATGGTTCAAATGGTTCTGAGCACTATGGGACTTAACATCTGAGGTCATCAGTCCCCTAGAACTTAGAACTACTTAAACCTAACTAACCTACGGACATCACACACATCCATGCCCGAGGCAGGATTCGAACCTAGACTGAAGCGCCTAGAACCGCTCGGCCACACTGGCCGGCGAAAACGTTGTGTTGGCACCCATCTACATAGGGAGAAATGATCATCACAATAAAATAAGAGAAATCAGGGCTCGCACAGAAAAAATTAAGTGCTCTTTTTTCCGCGTGCCGTTCGAGAGTGGAACAGTAGAGAGACAGCATGAAGTTGGTTCATTGAACCCTATGTCAGGCACTTTATTGTAAATAGCAGAGTAATACGTAGATGTAGATGTACACAGATTAAGTTGCTATGTTGCCATTCTCTCGTGTTAATGTATACCATGATCAGTACCACATCCTTGATGGGATCTGCAGAACGCGGTGAATGAATAAAGAAAAAGATGGTGCGTCGAACTTTGCCCTACTTTTTTAGTCCTGTTTGAGAGTATTCAGAACAAATAATTTATGGACAGAAGCGTGAGCCTGTTTTTCAAGGGGAAATGAGGAAAGTTTGAGCCTGTAACAACCGCGAGTTGCAAAATGGGCTGCGACTATCTCTGTTGTTGTTGTTCATCTACATCTGCATGTATATTTACATCTGTCTTTACATGACCTCGCTGCAATTCAAACTTAAGTGCCGGGCAGACGGTTCACCGAACTATGTTCATACTGCTTCTCCATCATTCAACTGTCCAACTAGGACTGTTAAGATTTTTAAAAGTATCGGGGAATCCGATTTTTCTACATTCAAAAGAATATCATTATCGGCTCTCGAAAAGCCGAAAGAAAATGCCTATAAAAATATCAGCTGCACATTGTAAATATACTGCCACTTTTACAGCTATATATTTCAAATCGTTCAAATGGCTCTAAGCTCTATGGGACTTAACATCTGAGATCATCAGTCCCCTAGACTTAGAACTACTTAAACCTAACTAACCTAAGGACAACACACACATCCATGCCCAAGGCAGGATTCGAACCTGCGACCGTAGCAGCAGTGCGGTTCTGGACTGAAGCGCCTAGAACCACTGGATCACAGCGGCCTGCGACCGTAACAGCAGTGCGGTTCTGGACTGAAGCGCCTAGAACCACTCGGTCACAGAGGCCTGCGACCGTAGCAGCAGTGCGGTTCTGGACTGAAGCGCCAAAACCACTCGGTCACAACGGCCTGCGACCGTAGCAGCAGTGCGGTTCTGGACTGAAGCGCCTAGAACCACTCGGTCACAACGGCCTGCGACCGTATTAGCAGTGCGGTTCTGGACTGAAGCGCGTAGAACCACTCGGTCACAGCGGCCTGCGACCGTAGCAGCAGTGCGGTTCTGGACTGAAGCGCCTGGAACCACTCGGTCACAGCGGCCTGCGACCGTAGCAGCAGTGCGGTTCTGGACTGAAGCGCTTAGAACCACTCGGTCACAGCGGCCTGCGACCGTAGCAGCAGTGCGGTTCTGGACTGAAGCGCCAAAACCACTCGGTCACAACGGCCTGCGACCGTAGCAGCAGTGCGGTTCTGGACTGAAGCGCCTAGAACCACTCGGTCACAACGGCCTGCGACCGTATTAGCAGTGCGGTTCTGGACTGAAGCGCCTAGAACCACTCGGTCACAGCGGCCTGCGACCGTAGCAGCAGTGCGGTTCTGGACTGAAGCGCCTAGAACCAGTCAGTCACAGCGGCCTGCGACCGTAGCAGCAGTGCGGTTCTGGACTGAAGCGCCTGGAACCACTCGGTCACAGCGGCCTGCGACCGTAGCAGCAGTGCGGTTCTGGACTGAAGCGCCTAGAACCACTCGGTCACAACGGCCTGCGACTGTAGCAGCAGTGCGGTTCTGGACTGAAGCGCCTAGAACCACTCGGTCACAACGGCCTGCGACCGTATTAGCAGTGCGGTTCTGGACTGAAGCGCCTAGAACCACTCGGTCACAGCGGCCTGCGACCGTAGCAGCAGTGCGGTTCTGGACTGAAGCGCCTAGAACCACTCAGTCACAGCGGCCTGCGACCGTAGCAGCAGTGCGGTTCTGGACTGAAGCGCCTGGAACCACTCGGTCACAGCGGCCTGCGACCGTAGCAGCAGTGCGGTTCTGGACTGAAGCGCCTAGAACCACTCGGTCACAGCGGCCTGCGACTGTAGCAGCAGTGCGGTTCTGGACTGAAGCGCCTAGAACCACTCGGTCACAACGGCCTGCGACCGTAGCAGCAGTGTGGTTCTGGACTGAAGCGGCCAGAACCACTCGGTCACAGTGGCCGGCCTGTATATTTCAATATTATTATATATTCTGTACCTCAACAATCTAGCAGACTCCTTATCCCCCATGTAGCGAGAACTGAAAGGAAAACTAAGCACGTTATCGCTTCGTGATAACCACTTGGCTAACAATTGGAACTGCATGTAAATGGCCCAATAAAGAGCCTCCAATGGGTTCGTCGTTCGGTTTCATCACATATCGGAGTTGCCCGGAATACTTCGTGTCGACTTCCCTGTTTCTTCATTTCTGCCAACGCCAGCCACCCAGCAGTTGTAGTTTCAAAATTGGGTGGGGAAGCTAAACGTAGCAGTTTCTGTTGGTGGCGCCGAGCGCCGATCACGTCAGCATTTTCCCTCACGTCTGCGTCCACCGCAAAGACCAATCTCGTCATTTAGATTTTTGTTCATGATTTTCAGGAGCTGTTTTTGAAGAATTCCGACGTGAAGAAATAACAAAGCAATTGCGTTAAAAATTGTTTTTAACGCAACTGGTGTGCTGTTTCTTCACATTGTAAATCTTGTTATTCCATTCACACACCCCCCCCCCCCCCCCCCAGTGCAATTGATGTTCTCCTTTTATGTCAAATATACTTGCTTCACACAGTCAAAGAGAAAGATTGGACGTGATGAAAGCTCAAAAAGTAGTAAGACTTGTTCATACAGTGAAAGTAAAATTACATTCTACTACCATTTCTAAGAGAAAAAATATTTACCGAAAATTGCCAAAAAATATTGTATAGAGTAAAAATATCGGCACTCGATGCTGGCATTTAGATATCGATATATTGAGAAAATATACGGCATAAATACATATATCAGAAAAAGTTTTGCATCACCTCGGTTCCGTGAGTTCTGGAACCTGCACAGAAAATTGGAATAGAGTTCAACGTAAACATCATTTCCATCCTTTTTATTGCTCTTGAAAACCAGACATTGGTTATTGTACCACCATACAGCAAGACCATCAGAGGTGGTGGTCCAGATTGCTGTACTCGCCGGTACCTCTAATACCCAGTAGCACGTCTTGCATCGATGCACGTCTGTATTCGTCGTTGCATACTGTCCACAAGTTCAACAAGGCACTGTTGGTCGAGATTGTCCCACTCCTCAACGGCGATTCTGCGTAGATCCCTCAGAGTGGTTGGTACGTCACGTCGTCCATAAACAGCCCTTTTCAGTCTATCCCAGGCACGTTCGACAGGGTTCGGGTCTGGAGTACCTGCTGGCGACTCTAGTCGAGCGATGTCGTTATGCTGATGGAAGTTATTCACAAGATGTGCGCGATGGGGGCGCAAATTGTCGTCCATGAAGACGAATATTTCGCCAATATGCTGCCGATATGGTTGCATTATCAGTCGGAGGATGCCATTCACGTATCGTACAGCCGTTACCGCGCCTTCCATGACCACCAGCGGCGTACGTCGGCCCCACATAATGCCACTCCAAAACAGCAGGGAACCTCCACCTTGCTGCACTCATTGGACAGTGTGTATAAGGCGTTCAACCTGACCGGGTTGCCTCCAAATACGTCTCCGACGATTGTCTGGTTGAAGGCATATGCGACACCCATTGGTGAAGAGAACGTGATGCCAATCCTGAGCAGTCCATTCGGCATGTTGTTGGGCCCATCTGTACCGCGCTGCACGGTATCGTGGTCGCAAAGATGGATCTCGCCACGAACGTCGGGAGTGAAGTTGCG
The DNA here is from genome assembly GCF_021461395.2 of Schistocerca americana. Lineage (NCBI taxonomy): Eukaryota > Metazoa > Arthropoda > Insecta > Orthoptera > Acrididae > Schistocerca > Schistocerca americana. Next base: position 140,627,730 of record NC_060129.1, read on the forward strand.
CATCATGCAGCCTATTGCGCACAGTTTGAGTCGTAACACGACGTCCTGTGGCTGCACGAAAAGCATTATTCAACATGGTGGCGTTGCTGTCAGGGTTCCTCCGAGCCATAATCCGTAGGCAGCGGTCATCCACTGTAGCAGTAGCCCTTAGGCGGCTTGAGCGAGGCATATCACCGACAGTTCCTTTCTCTCTGTACCTGCTTCATGTCCAAACAACGTTTGGTTCATTCCGAGACACCTGGACACTTCCTTGTTGAGAGCCCTTCCTGGCACAAAGTAACAATGCGGACGCGATCGAACCGCGGTATTGACCGTCTAGCCATGGTTGTAGTGACATCCTTCCTGGTGGAATGACTGGGATTGATCGGCTGTCGGACCCCCTCCGCTCATGCATGTTTGTTTACATCTCTGGACGGGTTTAGTGACATCTCTCAACAGTCAAAGCGTCTCTGTCTGCCGGCCGCTGTGGCCGAGCGGTTTTAGGCGCTTTAGTCCGGAGCCGCGCTGCTGCTACGGTCGCAGGTTCGAATCCTGCCTGGGGCATGGATGTGTGTGATGTCCTTAGGTTAGTTAGGTTTAAGTAGTTCTAAGTTCTAGGGGACTGATGACCTCAGAGTTAAGTCCCATAGTGCTCAGAGCCATTGGAACCATTTTTGGTCTGTGTCTGTGATACAATATCCACAGTCAACGTCTGCACTCAGGCGTTCTGGCAACCAGGGTGATGCAAAACTTTTTTTTTTTTTTAGGTGTGTATAACGGTATATTCTGGAACAAATACCGATATATCGATATTTTATCAACAGCCCTGTCTTCAACAGCGCGTGGCAAAAATTAACAATTAAATCTTTCCGTGCAAGTTCTGGTCTCTCGTATTTTATTACGATGATCGTTTCTCGCTATGTACGTGGGAGCCAACAGAATATTTTCCTGTTCGGAGGAGAAAGTTGGTTCAAAATTGGTTCAAATGGCTCTGAGCACTCTGGGACTGAGGTCATCAGTCCCCTAGAACTTAGAGCTACTTTAACCTAACTAACCTAAGGACATCACACACATTGATGGCCGAGGCAGGATTCGAACCTGCGACCGTAGCGGTGTCGCGGTTCCACACTGAAGCGCCTAGAACTGCTCGGCCACACCGACCGGCAGAAAGTCAGTGTTTGCAATTTCGTGAAAAGACAAATTGAACGAAAAGCGGAGTTATAGTAGTAAATATGTACGCTCGGGGGACTGTAAGCGAATTTTACGTGACGTAGTGGATTTAGTTTCACGGCCGGCTATTTCAGAAGGCTTTCCTCACACTGGTTGTAGGTGATGACGCTTACAGTTTCTCTCTGGTGTGAGCGGCAGGGGCTGTTAGCTGTTAGAGCAACGTATGAGAGAGCCTTAGGTTGCTGCGAAGATATGCGGGGAGTGCAGTTGGTCGTAGATAACAGGCGAACATCTCAACAGGCCGCCAAGCGCAAACTGTGGAGGGAACGCGCGTGCGGCCAAGCGGCGAGTAAACTTCCTGCCGCTGCCGCCGTCCGTCGCAGCCGTGACGCTTCTGGTGGAGATTTAGGGGGGACCTGTCCCCGTACACCATGATCCTGTCTAAACCTGGATTCCTGCGCGACACACAGTTTGTAAGCCGGCGCACTAAATATTAGCCACTCGCTTGAAGAAGCGCATGCCGGTCTCTTTGGACCGCTGTAGCTGGTACAGTATCGGTACTAGGCGGTTGCGTCACCCACCCCCGCTGCGTAGGCGTAGCGAAGTGCCGCGTGTGAGTGCGTGTGTGCGGGAGCCAGTAGGCAGTTGTAAGATGTGTTGATGTCGAGATGTGCCTTGGGTGAGCAGATGTAGAAGTATTAAAAACAGAGGACAAACAGCTTCAATAAGTAGGACGAAGTTATAAAAATGAGGACACGGGGAAACATATTTCAAATCTAATAAATGAATTAATAAACAGACATAACATACACTATAAGATCAAAAGTATCCGGACACCCCCAAAACCATATTATTGTTGTTGTGGTCTTCAGTCCTGAGACTGGTTTGATGCAGCTCTCCATGCTACTCTATCCTGTGCAACCTTCTTCATCTCCCAGTACCCACTGCAGCCTACATCCTTCTGAATCTGCTTAGTGTATTCATCTCTTGGTCTCCCTCTACGATTTTTACCCTCCACGCTACCCTCCAGAACTAAATTGGTGATCCCTTGATGCCTCAGAACATGTCCTACCAACCGATCCCTTCTTCTGGTCAAGTTGTGCCACAAGCTCCTCTTCTCCCCTATTCTATTCAATACCTCCTCATTAGTTATGTGATCTACCCATCTAATCTTCAGCATTCCTCTGTAGCACCACATTTCGAAAGCTTCAATTCTCTTCTTGTCCAAACTATTTATTGTTCATGTTTCACTTCCATACATGGCTACACTCCATACAAATACTTTCAGAAACGACTTCCTGACACTTAAATCTATACTCGATGTTAACAAACTTCTCTCCTTCAGAAACCCTTTCCTTGCCATTGCCAGTCTACATTTTATATCCTCTCTACTTCGACCATCATCAGTTATTTTGCTCCCCAAATAGCAAAACTCCTGTATTACTTTAAGTGTCTCATTTTCTAATCTAATTCCCTCAGCATCACCCGACTTAATTCGACTACATTCCATTATCCTCGTTTTGCTTTTGTTGATGTTCATCTTATATCGTCCTTTGAAGACATTGACCATTCCATTCAAATGCTCTTCCAGGTCCTTTGCTGTCTCTGACAGAATTACAATGTCATCGCTGAACCTCAAAGCTTTTATTTCTTCTCTATGGATTTTAATTCCTACTCCGAATTTTTCTTTTGTTTCCTTTACTGCTTGCTCAACGTACGGATTGAATAACATAGAATATAGGCTACAACCCTGTCTCACTCCCTTCCCAACCACTGCTTCCCTTTCATGTCCCTCGTCTCTTACAACTGCGATCTGGTTTCTGTACAAGTTGTAAATAGCCTTTCGCTCCCGGTATTGTACCCCTGCCACCTTCAGAATTTGAAAGAGAGTATTCCAGTCAACATTGTCAAAAGCTTTCTCTAAGTCTACAAATGCTAGAAACGTGTTTTTCTTATTAGGTCCATTGTGCTGCCACCCACTGCCTGCTACTCCATATCAGCGACCTCAGTAGTCTTTAGACCTCGTGAGAGAGCAGAATGGGCCGTTCCGCGGAACTGACGGACTTTGAACGTGGTCAGGTGACTGGGTATAACTTGTGTCGTACATTTGTACGCGAGATTTCCACACTCCTAAACGTCTCTAGGTCCACTGTTTCCGATGTGATAGTGTAGTGGAAACGTGAAGGAACACGTGCAGCTCAAAACGTAACCACCCACAACATGAAGATAATACGGAGCTGTTCAAGTCCAGGGCGTTCCTTACATACGTGCGCAGGATTCTAAGGAAACATCAAGTTAAAGAAATCATCCGGCCACCGGCGGAGATTAGAGCCCTTCTCGGTTTGGTAAAGGACGACCTGGTTCTCCGGAAGGCAGGGATTTACAAAAGCCCTCGCCAATGTGGAAAAACTTACATAGGTCAGAGGATGCGCACAATACGTGAAAGATGCATTGGACACGAGCACCACACTCACCTTTCGCAGCCCAGTAAGTCGGTCATAGCTGAACAATGTATTACCATAGGACACACTATGGATTATTCTGCCGCAAAGATCATGGCCCTGGGGAGAACCTTTTGGGATTCAGTAATTAAAGAATCTGTGGAAATACACTGTGTGATTAAAAGTATCCGGACACACCCAAAAACATACGTTTCTTCATATTAGGTGCTTTGTGCTGCCACCCACTGCCAGGTACTCCATATCACCGACCTCATCAGACATCGTGAGAGAGCAGAATGGGGCGCTCCGTGGAACTCACGGACTTCGAACGTGGTCAGGTGGTTGGGTGTCATTTGTGTCATACGTCTGTCCGCGACATTTCCACTCTCCTAAACGTCCCTAGGTCCACTGTTTCCGATGTGATAGTGAAGTGGAAACGTGAACGGATACGTACAGCACAAAGGCGTACAGGCCGACCTCGTCTGTTGACTGACAGAGACCGCCGACAGTTGAGGAGGGTCGTAATGTGTAATAGGCAGACATCTATCCACACCGTCATACAGGAATTCCGAACTGCATCAGGATCCACTGCAAGTACTATGACAGTTAGGCGGGAGGTGAGAAAACTTGGATTTCACGGTCGAGCGGCTGCTCATAAGCCACACATCACGCCGGTAAATGCCAAACGATGCCTTGCTTGGCGTGAGGAAGGTAAACATTGGACGATTGAACAGTCGAAAAACGACGTATGGAGTGACGAATCACGGTACACAATGTGGCGAGCCGATGGCAGGGTGTGGGTATGGCGAATGCCCGGTGAACGTCATCTGCCAGCGTGTGCAGTGCCAACAGTAAAATTCGGAGACGGTGGTGTTATGGTGTGGTCGTGTTTTTCATGGAGGGGGCTTGCACCCCTTGTTGTTTTGCGTGGCACTATCACGGCACAGTCCCACATTCTACATTGATGTTTTAAGCACCTTCTTGCTTCCCACTGTTGAAGAGCAATTCGGGGATGGAGATTGCTTCTTTCAACATGATCGAGCACCTCTTCATAATTCACGGCCTATAGCGGAGTGGTTACACGACAACAACATCCCTGTGATGGATTGGCCTGCACAGACGCCTGACCTGAATCCTATGGAACACCTTCGGAATGTTTTGGAACGCCGACTTCGTGCCAGCCCTCACCGACCGACATCGATACCTCTCCTCAGTGCAGCACTCCGTGAAGAATGGGCTGCCATTGCCCAGGAAACCTTCCAGCATCTGATACTGAATTCCAGCAATACCGATGGAGGGCGCCATGAACTTGTAAATCTGTTTTAGCCACGTGTCCGGATACTTTTGATCGCGTAGTGTATTGTACTGGACCATTAACATACCTTCAACACATTAAAGGTTCAACCTATTCCTGTCGTCAGTCCATTGTCTTATAACGAGGGAAACTACTCTTTCTGCATTCGCATTATGCCCTGATATAATGAAAAAGTATTCTGTAAGTTTCAGCAATTCGGAACGACAATCGGCAGACTTACTTTCACAAAAATAGTTGGCCAGTTTTTATCTACAAGATAACCCACTAAATTCAGGATCATTACTATTCTGTTTCAGAAACTGCCTAAAATTACAAAATTGCTCAAAACCTTTTTCGTCTTCAATTTCAAAAGCTTTGCAATTATCTTGCAAATACAAATCGATTTTTTTCAATATCACTGTAGTTAACATCTTTTTTAAGAGACATTCGTATGGAACAGGAGAATTAGTGAAACATACAAAGTCATCGTTTTAAATATTCGTAGCATGATACAGCAACCCTGGTTCCTCCATAAAAAATTTAACTTCTTTATCAAACCCTTCTGCTGCAGTTTTCAGCTTCCGTGTAACCTTCAGGCCAATTAATTTTTCATTTAATCGGTCCTCAGATAGCTTACATGCAAAATTTAAAATTTCAGTCGCTTCAAGTACACAATTGTTCTGCTTTTCTAGTTGCAGAATATTCAGCTGAGCAGACATCAATGAATGCAAATGTCATAAGTAGGCTCTACGTAACCTAAAACGTTTGGCGTCTTGTTTTCAGACAGAAAGTAAGTTTTCACAGCGGGACACATTTCCAGTACCTTTTAGTGGCTGGGAAAAGAGACAACCACTTAATTTTCATATGCGTCAGGACTTGTTTGTAATTGACCTCAACAAATTCGCAGAAAGAGTGTAACTGTTCCGTTCCGGCAGAGTAAATAGAAAAAATTAATTATGAATTTTCACGATGACACACACCAAATCAACAGAAAAACTACCAGCTCCATGCTGAATTACATTATGTAAAGTTTGATCGATAATATGGACGTCCCTGCAGCCATCTGTAGATGAGTTATTTAGAAATGAGCAATACACCGGGGGAAATAGCAGATATAAAAAGGAGGACGATGTAGAAATCCGCCCTGACTCCGGACAAAGAAATAAAAAGGAGAACATGTTTGGAATTATTCGAACATCTGATCACCCTAGACTGTCGTGTTTGGACGAGTTGTTGCGACTTTACTGGTGTGTGCCGGTGCCTTCCATCAACAAATGATATTCCAGTTGAGAAAACCAATTGCAAGACACACACACACACACACACACACACACACACACACACACACACACATATATATATATATATATATAGGGTTGGGTAAATACACGACCCTATTTGAAATGTTAGTGCGATATCGTTATAGGGTGGAGTCGTGACCCATTTGCCTTTATATCCACCAGCTGAACTCGCTGAAAAATTGTTTTGACTGGTGTTTCTTCAGTCTAAATCATGCAAGCATTGGCAAGTGAAGCGAATTTACGTAGAATACAAGTTCAAATTATTAAAATATTAATATTTGTGGAATATAGAGTTTGTTAACATTGTCAACTAGGAGATACAAGATCTGTTGTAAACTTTCTTTTATTAATGTTACAGATTGAAAGCCCATGGAGTGAAGCTCGCACATGAAATCTTCTTTATTAGGATTGATTACCAATTTCTGCAAACAATCTAGCCATCTTCAGATCATAAATCATTCTTCATTAGTGTTGCTGCCATTCTGGCTTCACACATTGTTAAAATCTTTCTCAAAATAAGAGCATACATACATGAGGGTTAAAAACACCTTCCCATCGTTCGTGACAAGTGAAAAGTGGCCAGTAAAGTTTTATGACCATCCCTCAATTACAATCGCCACTATGTAGTCCCCCTGTTTTCTTCAGTATTAAAATGTTTTGACTTTAATGTGAATTGTGGTCGGGATTGTTGGGAAAAAGGTAAAGGTTATTTAATACACTATTGGCGTTTCGTATTATATTAGTAAAATTGCGTACATTTTTGCTTTTAATCGTTTTATTATGTTATCTAAACTTCCAGCTGATTCAATCAGAAGTAGCATGAAACTATTACTGTTATTGTCGCGTTAAATTAATTGTTGCGGAGAGAAAGGGAGTATAATCACCTATGTAGCGTAAGGTTAAATAATTTCATTGACACCATACTGGCTTCATTTTACGTTAAAAATTTCCTCCTTGACAGAAATAAATTTAATTGCAAACTCAAAGATCTCGTGAAGCAAACCTAAGCCTTGTTGTCTACTGCAGTTAAATCTGTCCATGCAATTCCATAAGAATTTTGATAAAATGAACTTTTCAAATGTTAAAGTTTGGAAATTATTACCAATATTCAAAGTATTTATTATGTTCGCTTGAGGGCGGAGTGCAATATTTAATATTTTAATTAAATTCCACGTAATGGCCGCCTGTGCGCCGTTACGACAAAAGAAAGCCAGATGGGCTATCTTCTATACGAATGACTCTAAATAATTATTTTCGCTTAAATATTTCTACACGGAGGGAGAGGTTTTGAATAAGAATGCGAAAAATTCAATTTTTATCATATATTGTAACAGTAAATACGAACATTAAATACTTAGTGTGTTAGAACAGCTAAGCGACTTAATTCTTTCACAGCAGAGACAAAAGTAGTATTCCATCTTTGAACCAAGTCTCTTTTAACTTTAATGAGATAAGGTATTCATGGTTACAAATAACGTCTTTGATACTAAAATATATATTTTATTAACATTATCAACACAAAAATATCATATTAACGAGTTGTAGATTATATAGTCATCTGTCGTATTAGCTAAGGTTTTTATCGACAGAAATACACTCAGGTTAGTACTTTCTTTACAGTTCACATTTACACGTCTTGTGTAGGTTTGGTGTAATTTTTATAGGGCTTTCTAGGAGACGTCAGACCACAAACGTTAAAAAGGCCTAACTGTCGAGTCTGGGTATTGTCATTTTCAGAAAGATTTTAACCATGTGTGAAGCCGTAAGGCAGCAACACTAATGAATAATATTTATGATCTGAAGATAGCTAGATTGTTAGGCGAAACTAGTAATCAATCCAAACAAAGAAGATTGCATGCGTGATCTTGACTTCATGGATTTACAATACATAACATAAAAAAATTAAAAAATGGAGTATTCGGTTGGTACTTGAGAGCATAATTAAAAAATTGAATACACAGTGTTAATGTTGCCTAAAATATTTATTTAATAGTTTGTTATGAACTGGCTCTCTGCTTCCTAGGCCAAGGTCAGGTAACTTAATACTAAACCAATAGTCTACAAAACTTTGTAACTGTACAAAAATTGTTTTTCAAAGATATGTGGCCTTTTAGTACTAAATCGATACAAAACACAGGCATAATGTAATAGCTAAAGAGGTTCTGAATAAACAAATCGTACGTTAACGTATATTTACAGATTAAAAGTATATGGGTGTATAAGCCAAATATGTTTCACAAGTGAGTAATGACACGGGCTACGAGGTGCATTCAAGTTCTAAGGCCTCCGATTTCTTTTCTCCGGACTGGAAAGAGATAGAAACATGCGCATTGTTTTAAAATGAGGCCGCGTTCATTGTCAATACGTCCCAGAGATGGCAGCACCGTATGGCAGATGGAATTTTACCGCCAGCGGCGAGAATGAGAACTGATTTAAATACTTAAATTGGCGACGTTTTCCTTACTTGAACAGCGTGCAATCATTCGTTTTCTGAATTTGCGTGGTGTGAAACCAATTGAAATTCATCGGCAGTTGAAGGAGACATGCGGTGATGGAGTTACGGATGTGTCGAAAGTGTGTTCGTGGGTGCGACAGTTTACTGAAGGCAGAACATCTTGTGACAACAAACTGAAACAACCTCGGCCTCGCACAAGCCGGTCTGACGACACGATCGAGAAAGTGGAGAGAATTGTTTTGGGGGGATCGCCGAATGACTGTCGAACAGATCGTCTCCAGAGTTGGCATTTCTGTGGGTTCTGTGCACACAATCCTGCACGACGACCTGAAATTGCGAAAAGTGTCATCCAGGTGGGTGCCACGAATGCTGACGGACGACCACACGGCTGCCCGTGTGGCATGTTGCCGAGCAATGTTGACGCGCAACAACAGCACGAATGGGACTTTCTTTTCGTCGATTGTGACAACGGATGAGACGTGGATGCCATTTTTCAATCCAGAAACAAAGCGCCAGTCAGCTCAATGGAAGCACACAGATTCACCGCCACCAAAAAAATTTCGGGTAACCGCCAGTGCTGAAAAAATGATGGTGTCCATGATCTGGAACAGCGACGGTGTAATCCTTACCCATTGCGCTCCAAAGGGCACTACGGTAACAGGTGCATCCTACGAAAATGTTTTGAAGAACAAATTCCTTCCTGCACTGCAACAAAAACGTCTGGGAAGGGCTGCGCGTGTGCTGTTTCACCGAGACAACGCACCCGCACATCGAGCTAACGTTACGCAACAGTTTCTTCGTGACAACAACTTTGAAGTGATTCCTCATGCTCCCTACTCACCTGACCTGGCTCCTAGTGACTTTTGGCTTTTTCCGACAATGAAAGACACTCTCCGTGGCCGCACATTCACCAGCCGTGCTGCTATTGCCTCAGCGATTTTCCAGTGGTCAAAAGAGACTCCTAAAGAAGCCTTCGCCGCTGCCATGGAATCATGGAGTCAGCGTTGTGAAAAATGTGTACGTCTGCAGGGCGATTACGTCGAGAAGTAAGGCCAGTTTCATCGATTTCGGGTGAGTAGTTAATTAGAAAAAAAAATCGGAGGCCTTAGAACTTGAATGCACCTCGTACTACGATACATGGAGAAACTGGTAAATGTGACGAACAGGGGGAAGAGACGGGGGAAAGGAGTCTATGGAACGTGGGTGTGGAGCAGTTTCAATAAGCTCATTATCTAATGATGAGAAAAATAATAAGCTGGCTAGTGCTGCTTCACCAAGAGTGAGTAATGGAACTGTGTTTGCTCATTAATGACCAGGCCAGGATTCTGTGACTGGTGTTTATTAATGGCCAGAATGTCGAGTAATGTTAGATTCCTGCCTTTAGTTCCTCTACAGAGAACATTTAATATCATATGAATGACACTCCTCAGCATATTCCGCAAAGGTGGAATCTTTCTTTTTCAGTCTCCAACTCCTTAACTTCTTTTATGCCCAGTGAGTATTGCAATTACAGTCTTACCTGATGTACCTACATGTAAATTGCCACACACGTTGCAGGAAATGCTACACTCTAATGTAAAGGCGGAATTAACTTTGCTGTTGAACGGAATGTGACAACAGTGTTCCTAATGTAAGAAGCTGGAGTACATTTCCTGGATTTTAGTTTCCTGGCAAGAACCTGCGACGTCCTAACCACATATAGCATGGACGCTCATTTGTTATCAGTGTGGTTTTGTGCTGTCTGAGTAGGCTGAAGGACTGCTGTTATCCTCTGTCTGTTCTTTCTGCTAGGTATGTTATCAATTAAGGTAGAACCATAACCATTGCTATATGCTCTTTCTTTAATTATTTTCAATTCATTTTCGAAATCTGGTTTTCTTTGTGGTACAGATAGCAGGCAGTGAACCATGGTGTGGAAGGCTGCTTGTTTGTGTGTTACTGGCTGCTATTGCTGTGTCTGTAGTGGTTTCCTGTACATCGTAAATAATTGCTGTTGCTCACTAATGACAATCATGAAGTCTACAGTGTAAACTTGATAGCCTACTGCCAGCTCCATTGTAAACTTAATTTTACTGTAGCGTGACTTCAAATGTTGGAAAAATTTGTTTAATAGCCTACATCTACATCTACGTGATTACTCTGCTATTCACAATAAAGTCCCTGGCAGAGGGTTCAATGAACCATGTTCAAGCTGTCTCTCTAGCGCTCCACTCTCGAACGGCAGCCGGGAAAAACGAGCACTTAAATTTTTCTGTGCACGCCTTGATTTCTCTTATTTTACCGTGATGATCATTTCCCCCTATGTAGGTGGGTACCAGCAGAATGTTTTCGCGATCGGAGGAGAAAACTGATGATTGAAATTTCATGAGAAGATCCCGTCGCAACTAAAAACGCATTTGTTTTAATGATTGTCACTCCAATTCACGTATAATGTTGGTGGCACTGTCTCCCCTATGTTTGTGACGCTATCTCCCATATTTCACGATTATACAAAACTAACTGCCCTTCTTTGAACTTTTTCGATGTCATCCGTCAGACCCACCTGATGCGGATCCCACACCGCACAGCAATACTCCAGAATAGGGCGGACAAGCTGGTGTAAGCAGTCTCTTTAGTAGACCTGTTACACCTTCTAAGTGTTCTGCCAGTGAATCGGAGTCTTTACTTTGCTCTATCCACAATATTATACAGGGCTATTACAAATGATTGAAGCGATTTCATAAATTCACTGTAGCTCCATTCATTGACATATGGTCACGACACACTACAGATACGTAGAAAAACTCATAAAGTTTTGTTCGGCTGAAGCCGCACTTTAGGTTTCTGCCGCCAGAGCGCTCGAGAGCGCAGTGAGACAAAATGGCGACAGGAGCCGAGAAAGCGTATGTCGTGCTTGAAATGCACTCACATCAGTCAGTCATAACAGTGCAACGACACTTCAGGACGAATTTCAACAAAGATCCACCAACTGCTAACTCCATTCGGCGATGGTGTGCGCAGTTTAAAGCTTTTGGATGCCTCTGTAAGGCGAAATCAACGGGTCGGCCTGCAGTGAGCGAAGAAACGGTTGAACGCGTGCGGGCAAGTTTCACGCGTAGCCCGCGGAAGTCGACGAATAAAGCAAGCAGGGAGCTAAACGTACCACAGCCGACGGTTTGCAAAATCTTACGGAAAAGGCTAAAGCAGAAGAAGCCTTACCGTTTACAATTGCTACAAGCCCTGACACCCGATGACAAAGTCAAACGCTTTGAATTTTCGGCGCGGTTGCAACAGCTCATGGAAGAGGATGCGTTCAGTGCGAAACTTGTTTTCAGTGATGAAGCAACATTTTTTCTTAATGGTGAAGTGAACAGACACAATGTGCGAATCTGGGCGGTAGAGAATACTCACTCATTCGTGCAGCAAATTCGCAATTCACCAAAAGTTAACGTGTTTCGTGCAATCTCACGGTTTAAAGTTTTCGGTCCCTTTTTCTTCTGCGAAAAAAACGTTACAGGACACGTGTATCTGGACATGCTGGAAAATTGGCTCATGCCACAACTGGAGACCGACAGCGCCGACTTCATCTTTCAACAGGATGGTGCTCCACCGCACTTGCATCATGATGTTCGGCATTTCTTAAACAGGAGATTGGAAAACCGATGGATCGGTCGTGGTGGAGATCATGATCAGCAATTCGTGTCATGGCCTCCACGCTCTCCCGACTTAACCCCGTGCGATTTCTTTCTGTGGGGTTATGTGAAAGATTCAGTGTTTAAACGTCCTCTACCAAGAAACGTGCCAGAACTGCGAGCTCGAATCAATGATGCTTTCGAACTCATTGATGGGGACATGCTGCGCCGAGTGTAGGAGGAACTTGATTATCTGCTTGATGTCTGCCGAATCACTAAAGGGGCACATATCGAACATTTGTGAATGCCTAAAAAAACTTTTTGAGTTTTTGTATGTGTGTGCAAAGCATTGTGAAAATATCTCAAATAATAAAGTTATTGTAGAGCTGTAAAATCGCTTCAATCATTTGTATATGTGATCGTTCCAGTTTAGGTTATTTGTAATTGTAATCCTTAAGTATTTAGTTGAATTTAGAGCCTTAAAATTTGTGTGACTTATCGAGTAATCGATATTTAGCGGATTTCTTTTGGTACTCATGTGAATAACTTCACACTTTTCCTTATACAGGGTCAATTGCCACTTTTCGCACCAAAAAGATATCCTATCTAAATCATTTTGCAAGTCGTTTTGATCATCTGATGACTTAACAAGACGGTAAATGACAGCATCATCTGGAAACAATCCAAGACAGCTACTCAGATTGTCTCCTATGTCGTTTATATAGATCAGCAACAATAGAGGGCCGAGAACACTTCCCTGGGGAGCGCCGGATATTACTTCTGTTTTACTCTATGGCTTTCCGTCTATTACTACGAACTGTGACCTTTATGACAGGAAATCACTAATGCAGTCGCACAACTGAGGCGATACTCCATAGGCACAAAGGTTAGAAGACGCTTGTGAGGAACGGCGTCGAAAGCCTTCTAGAAATCTGAAAATATGGAATCAATATGACATGCCCTGTCGATAGCACTTATTACTTCATGAATGTAAAGAGTTAGTTGTGTTTCGCGAGAACGATATTTTCTGAATCCGTGCCGACTGTGTGTCAATAAATCGTTTTCTTCGTGGTACTTCATAATGTTCGAACAGTATATGTTATAAAACCCTATTACAAATCGACGTTAGTGATATGGGCCTGTAATTCAGCGGATGACTCCTACTTCCCTTTTTCAGTATCGAGCAATTTTCCAGCCTTTAGGTACGGAACTTTCTGTGAACGAGCGGTTGTATATAATTGCTAAATACGGAGCAATTGTATCAGCATACTCTGAAAGGAACCTTGTAAGTAGGCTGTTTAGGTTTTTATGTTGGTAACGTCACGTAGCGCTCTGTATGAAAATCACTGGCTGTGCTGTCTGCAGTCTGTGGCTGGTTTGCATTGTTGTCTGCCATTGTAGTGTTGGGCAGCTGGATGTGAACAGCGCGTAGCGTTGCGCAGTTGGAGGTGAGCCGCCAGCAGTGGTGGATGTGGGGAGAGAGATGGCGGAGATTTGAGAGCGAATGATCTGGACGTGTGTCCATCAGTGACAGTCAAATTTGTAAGACTGGATGCCATGAACTGATTATATATATATATATATATATATATATATATATATATATATATATATATATATATATATATAAACAAAGGTGATGTGACTTACCAAATGAAAGTGCTGGCAGGTCGACAGACACACAAACAAACACAAACATACACACAAAATTCAAGCTTTCGCAACAAACTGTTGCCTCATCAGGAAAGAGGGAAGGAGAGGGAAAGACGAAAGGATGTGGGTTTTAAGGGAGAGGGTAAGGAGTCATTCCAATCCCGGGAGCGGAGAGACTTACCTTAGGGGGAAAAAAGGACGGATACACACTCGCACACACACACACACATATCCATCCACACATATACAGACACAAGCAGACATATTTAAAGACAAAGAGTTTGGGCAGAGATGTCAGTCGAGGCAGAAGTGCAGAGGCAAAGATGTTGTTGAATCACAGGTGAGGTATGAGTGGCAGCAACTTGAAATTAGCGGAGATTGAGGCCTGGTGGATAACGGGAAGAGAGGATATATTGAAGAGCAACTTCCCATCTCCGGAGTTCGGATAGGTTGGTGTTAGTGGGAAGTATCCAGATAACCTGGACGGTGTAACACTGTGCCAAGATGTGCTGGCCGTGCATCAAGGCATGTTTAGCCACAGGGTGATCCTCATTAACAACAAACACTGTCTGCCTGTGTCCATTCATGCGAATGGACAGTTTGTTGCTGGTCATTCCCACATAGAATGCGTCACAGTGTAGGCAGGTCAGTTGGTAGATCACGTGGGTGCTTTCACACGTGGCTCTGCCTTTGATCGTGTACACCTTCCGGGTTACAGGACTGGAGTAGGTGGTGGTGGGAGGGTGCATGGGACAGGTTTTACACCGGGGGCGGTTACAAGGGTAGGAGCCAGAGGGTAGGGAAGGTGGTTTGGGGATTTCATACCGATGAACTAAGAGGTTACGAAGGTTAGGTGGACGGCGGAAAGACACTCTTGGTGGAGTGGGGAGGATTTCATGAAGGATGGATCTCATTTCTGGGCAGGATTTGAGGAAGTCGTATCCCTGCTGGAGAGCCACATTCAGAATCTGATCCAGTCCCGGAAAGTATCCTGTCACAAGTGGGGCACTTTTGTGGTTCTTCTGTGGAAGGTTCTGGGTTTGAGAGGATGAGGAAGTGGCTCTGGTTATTTGCTTCTGTACCAGGTCGGGAAGGTAGTTGCGGGATGCGAAAGCTGTTGTCAGGTTGTTGGTGTAACGCTTCAGGGATTCCGGACTGAAGCAGATTCGTTTGCCACGAAGACCTAGGCTGTAGGGAAGGGACCGTTTGATGTGGAATGGGTGGCAGCTGTCGTAATGGAGGTACTGTTGCTTGTTGGTGGGTTTGATGTGGACGGACGTGTGAAGCTGGCCATTGGACAGGTGGAGGTCAACATCAAGGAAAGTGGCATGGGATTTGGAGTAGGACCAGGTGAATCTGATGGAACCAAAGGAGTTGAGGTTGGAGAGGAAATTCTGGAGTTCTTCTTCACTGTGAGTCCAGATCATGAAGATGTCATCAATAAATCTGTACCAAACTTTGGGTTGGCAGGCCTGGGTAACCAAGAAGGCTTCCTCTAAGCGACCCATGAATAGGTTGGCGTACGAAGGGGCCATCCTGGTACCCATGGCTGTTCCCTTTAATTGTTGGTATGTCTGGCCTTCAAAAGTGAAGAAGTTGTGGGTCATTCTTTTGTAGGGATTATTGAAAGTCAGATTGAGTTGCGCTAAAAATATTGTGTGTCAGTTTAGTGTTGATCAGGATAGGTAAAGAGCGAAATGTCTCAGTACGATCAGTTTTGCTCAGCTGTTTGAAAAGCAAGTAACGTAGGGGGTTTATCAGCACAATCATTCATAAATTTTTCTAAGGGGACGTTTCAACCTGACTGGTATACAATCTGGACCGGAGGCCTTGCCCTTATTAAGTTATTTAAGCTGATTTGTTACACCGAGGATATCTACTTCTGTGATTCTCATCTTCACAGTTGTTCTTGATTGTAATTCAGAAATATTTACTTCGTCTTCTTTGGTGAAGGAGTTTCGGAATACCGTGTTTAATAACTCTGTTATAGTGGCACTGTCATCAGTGACTTCACCGTTGTTATCGCGCAGTGAAGGTATTGATTGCGTCTTGCCACTGGTGTTTCTTTTGTGTGACCATAATCTCTTTCGGTTCTCTGCCATATTCCGAGACAGTTTCGTTGTGAAAGCATCTCGCATTGAAGTACGTGCTATATTTCGAACTTCGGCTAAACTTTGCAGATCTTGAGGATTTTGTGTTCTTTTAAATTTGGCATGCTTTTTTCGTTGCTTCTGCAACAGAGATCTGACCAGTTTTCTGTAGCATGGGGGATCAGTTCAACCACTTATTAATTTATGCTGTATATATATCTCAATTGCCGTCAATATTATTTCTCTGAAATCATTCCACATCTTTTCTACGCTTACGTGATCAGATCGGAAGGAGTGCAGACTGTCTCTTAAAAGCCGTTATGGGCATATTTATCAGCTTTTTTTAAATAGATGTACTTTGCGTTTCTTTTTGATGGTTGTGGTGTTACGGTATTCAGCCTAGCAGCACCTGCCTTGTGGTCGCTAGTCCCTGTATTTGTCATGATACTTACTATTTGTTCAGGATTTTTTTTTGTTGCTAAGAGGTTAAGTACGCTTTCGCAATCATTTTATATTCGAGTGGGCCCATGAACTAATTGTTCAAATTATTTTCTGAGAAAGCATTCAGTACAATTTCGGATGACGTTTTATGCCTGCTGCCGGCTTGAAACGTATAATTTTTGCAGCGAGGGTAGATTGAAGTCGCCACCGACTATAATTGTATGAGTGGGGTATCTCTTTGAAACGAGACTCAAGTTTTCTTTGAAACGTTCAGCAACTATGTTTTCTGAGTTGGGGGTCGGTAAAACGATCCAGTTAGTAGTTTAGTTCAATTGTCTAGTGTAACCTCTGTCCGTACTGCACTACTGGCAATTAAAATTCCTACACCACGATGATGACGTGCTACAGATGCGAAATTTAACCGACAGGAAGAAGATGCTGTGATATGCAAATGATTAGCTTTTCAGAGCATTCACACCAGCTTGGCGCCGGTGGCGACACCTACATCGTACTGACATGAGGAAAGTTTCTAACCGATTTCTCATACACAAACAGCAGTTGACCGGCATTGCCTGGTGAAATGTTGTTGTGATGCCTGGTGTAAGGAGGAGAAATGCGTACCATCACGTTTCCGACTTTGATAAAGGTCGGATTGTAGCCTATCGCGAATGCAGTTTATCGTATAGCGACATTGCTGCTCGCGTTGGTCGAGATCCAATGACTGATAGCAGAATATGAAATCGGTGGGTTCAGGAGGGTAATACGGAACGCCGTGCAGGATCCCAACGGCCTCGTAACACTAGCAGTCGAGATGACAGTCATCTTATCCGCGTAACGGATCGTGCAGCCACGTCGCGATCCCTGAATCAACAGATGGGGACGTTTGCAAGACGACAACCATCTGCACGAACAGTTCGACGACGTTTGCAGCAGCACGGACTATCAGCTCGGAGACCGTGGCTGCGGTTACCCTTGACGCTGCATCACAGACAGAAGCGCCTTCGATGGTGTACTCAACGACCAATCTGGGTGCACGAATGGCAAAACATGAATCCAGGTTCTGTTTACAGCATCATGATAGTCGCACCCGTGTTTGGCGACATCGCGGTGAACGCTGGAAGCGTGTATTCGTCATCGCCATACTGGCTTATCATCCGGCGTGATGGTATGGGGTGCCATCGGTTACACGTCTCGGGCACCTCTTGTTCGCATTGACGGCACTTTGAACAGTGGACGTTACATTTCAGATGTTTTACGACCCGCGGCTCTACCCTTCATTCGATCCCTGCGAAACCCCACATTTCAGCAGGATAATGCACGATCACATGTTGCAGGTCGTGTACGGGCCTTTCTGGATACAGAAAATGTTCGACTGCTGCCCTGGCCAGCACATTATCCAGATCTCTCACCAACTGAAAATGTCTGGTCAATGGCGGCCGAGCAACTGGCTCGTCACAATACGCCAATCACTACTCTTGATGAACTGTGGTATCGTGTTGAAGCTGCTTGGTCAGCTGTACCTGTACACGCCATCCAAGCTCTGACTCAATGCCCAGGCGTATCAAGGCCGTTATTACGGCCAGAGGTAGTTGTTCTGGGTACTGATTTCTCAGGATCTATGCACCCAAATTGCGCGAAAATGGAATCACATGTCAGTTCTAGTATAATATATTTGTCGAATGAATACCCGTTTATCATCTGCATTTCTTCTTGGTGTAGCAATTTTAATGGCCAGTAGTGTATGTTTTTAATGTAAAGTACCATACTGATGTTTCAAGTGCTTTTTACCATTTTATGGATTCCTGAGGTAAGAAGAATCCAAACTCCGTTTGCTCATTCCTCCATGACTTTTATTGTACAAGGATGAAGACTTCAAGAATATTAGGAAAATATTTTGTTTCTGATGCTGCAGGAAGGCAAAACAAAAATTTTGGTATGACTGTTTTTTGCACATGGTTAGCAAAAACACTTGGAAAACGAGCATCACACATTTTCCCAGAACATGCCCATTCATGTAGTTAGTGTGACAGGAATTTTGGCATTTATGGAATAAGTTGAAGAAGAGGGAAACTGTACAGTCAAAGGAACAGTATGCCCTAGTCCTTAAACAATGCAGGGAGAAACCAGAGCCATATCAATCCCCTGACGGACGTGAGCTTATTTAAGATTGAAAGAAAAGATTAATGGACTTCTTCCCGTCAAAGCCACAGGGGAAATTTCCTTTTCAGTGGCTGTCACTTGTGAGAATGCAATTTGGCAGTGATGGCACAGTCGAAGCTTCAGAAGCACATTTTAAGGTCTTGATATCCTTTAAGTTCGTTAAGATATCAACAAGACTCCCTGAAGAAAAAAAATGGCTCTGAGCACTATGGGATTCAACTGCTGAGGTCATTAGTCCCCTAGAACTTAGAACTTGTTAAACCTAACTAACCTAAGGACATCACAAACATCCATGCCCGAGGCAGGATTCGAACCTGCGACCGTAGCGGTCTTGCGGTTCCAGACTGCAGCGCCTTTAACCGCACGGCCACTTCGGCCGGCACTCCCTGAAGATATTTCGTTTTTTGTCACTGATAGAGAAGCCAACTCCAGCAGCAGAAAAGTTGTGGGACGTTCAAGACCTGTTGCTTTTCCTTCTTGATACAATAAAACTCGGGTATAGAGAACTTCTAGAGAGAGTAAACAGTGAAGAAGCTACTCATCCTGAACAGGAACATAAACTATGTTGGTCATGAACATATATTTCTTGTTAATGTACTGTTTAACTGGATAGTAAAATAATAAAAGCAATATTTCAACTCAATTTTGTAGAGATATCATGGTTTGATGGAAAAAGGGCATAAGCCGCTCGTTACGTTTTCGATAAAATATCACAAATAGAAGAAATATCTTCAGTTGTAGGGAATGATTCTCTAACTTCCTGGCACATTAAAACTGTATGCCGGACCGAGACTCGAATTCGGGACCTTTGCCTTTCGTGGGCAAGTGCTCTACCAACTGAGCTACCGAAGCACGACTCACGCCCGGTACTCACAGCTTTACTTCTGCCAGTATCTCGTCTCCTACCTTCCAAACTTTACAGAAGCTCTCCTGCGAACCATGCAGGACTAGCACTCCTGAAAGAAAGGATATTGGGGAGACATGGCTTAGTCACGGCCTAGGGGATGTTTCCAGAATGAGTTTTTCACTCTGCAGCGGAGTGTGCGCTGATATGAAACTTGTGCCGGACCGAGATTCGAACTCGGGACCTTTGCCTTTCTCGGGCAAGTGCTCTGCCAACTTTTTTTTTTTTTTAATCTCATTTTGTTCGCATTCGTTCGTCGCATCTGCTCGGGGCGGACGTCGTAAGACACCAGTTTAAGTTCGTCGTTGATTGGTTAACTCAGTTTTTTTTATTACAGAGGGCAGCTAACCCTCTGACCGAACACGCTGAGCTACCGTGCCGGCGATTCAACTGAGCTAGCCAAGCACCACTCACGCCCCGTCCTCATAGCTCGCAGGAGAGGTTCTGTGAAGTTTGGAAGGTAGGAGACGAGGTACTGGCAGAAGTAAAGCTGTGAGGACGGGGCGTGAGTCGTGCTTGGGTAGCTCAGATGGTAGAGGAGATGCCCGCGAAAGGCAAAGGTCCCAAGATCGAGTCTAGGTCCGGCACACACTTTTAATCTGCCAGGTAGTTTAATATCAGCGCACACTCCGCTGCAGAGTGGAAATCTCATTCTGGAATGATTCTGTATATTAAAAATGTGGGCTAAGGCAAAATTATTGCGAAATATCATTGTTTTTCAGTAAGATATAAATACGCGAATCTTCAACTCACTTTTACAGGAAATGCATTTTTCGGACTTAGGCCTACAGGCCATCAAACTCCTCAATTGATTTTTGACTTCTCGTTTAGAAATAAAAAAAAGTACATGAAAATTTTTAAGAAAATATTTCGTTACATTAAAAAAATTTTAATGCCAAATATTTGGAAATTGCTATATTTGATAGGGGATGAAAGTTGCGATTGAAATATATCCACACGAACACAAAAGGCACGGTTAAAAAAACTTGGCACTCCAGTTACCAGAATCGCTTTTTGGTCAGAAGTACATCGGGAAAAGACCATGCTTATGTGGTCTTAATTAGCGTAAAAAGCTTAGAAGGTGTTGCACTTTGTGAACAGCATAAAAATTCGATTAAATAAAAATGAAACAAAAAGTCTCTGCAGGTCATGCGTAAGCGAAGCAGTAGGCGCTAAGGTACTTTATATATAGTTTTTTATTGTTGTTGGAAACAAAACCTTCACTGGGAATTCAGGTAGCTTAAAAATAAACCGGCTGGGATCATTGGGATACAGGCTATGAGAGACACCAGTACAGCTTCTAGATCTGTGAGGCCGGTACCTTCAATAGTATTATTTCATGTTGTTTTCATCTGTGAATGGATAGTATTTCAAAATTGCTGCCTATTCAGATTCCTTAGTTCTATCTTACTCCTATCTTAGATTATATAATGGTAAGACAGAGATTTAGGAACCAGGTTTTAAATTGTAAGACATTTCCAGGGGCAGATGTGGATTCTGACCACAATCTATTGGTTATGAACTGCAGATTGAAACTGAAGAAAATGCAAAAAGGTGGGAATTTAAGGAGATGGGACCTGGATAAACTGAAAGAACCAGAGGTTGTACAGAGATTCAGGGAGAGCATAAGGGAGCAATTGACAGGAATGGGGGAAATAAATACAATAGAAGAAGAATGGGTAGCTTTGAGGGATGAAGTAGTGAAGGCAGCAGAGGATCAAGTAGGTAAAAAGACGAGGGCTAGTAGAAATCCTTGGGTAACAGAAGAAATATTGAATTTAATTGATAAAAGGAGAAAATATAAAAATGCAGTAAGTGAAACAGGCAAAAAGGAATACAAACGTCTCAAAAATGAGATCGACAGGAAGTGCAAAATGGCTAAGCAGGGATGGCTAGAGGACAAATGTAAGGATGTAGAGGCCTATCTCACTAGGGGTAAGGTAGATACCGCCTACAGGAAAATTAAAGAGACCTTTGGAGATAAGAGAACCACTTGTATGAATATCAAGAGCTCAGATGGAAACCCAGTTCTAAGCAAAGAAGGGAAAGCAGAAAGGTGGAAGGAGTATATAGAGGGTCTATACAAGGGCGATGTACTTGAGGACAATATTATGGAAATGGAAGAGGATGTAGATGAAGATGAAATGGGAGATACGATACTGCGTGAAGAGTTTGACAGAGCACTGAAAGACCTGAGTCGAAGCAAGGCCCCCGGAGTAGACAATATTCCATTGGAACTACTGAAGGCCGTGGGAGAGCCAGTCCTGACAAAACTCTACCATCTGGTGAGCAAGATGTATGAAACAGGCGAAATACCCTCAGACTTCAAGAAGAATATAATAATTCAAAAAAAATGGCTCTGAGCACTATGGGACTCAACTGCTGAGGTCATTAGTCCCCTAGAACTTAGAACTAGTTAAACCTAACTAACCTAAGGACATCACAAACATCCATGCCCGAGGCAGGATTCGAACCTGCGACCGTAGCGGTCCTGCGGTTCCAGACCGCAGCGCCTGTAACCGCACGACCACTTCGGCCGGCAATATAATAATTCCAATCCCAAAGAAAGCAGGTGTTGACAGATGTGAAAATTACCGAACTATCAGCTTAATAAGTCACAGCTGCAAAATACTAACACGAATTCTTTACAGACGAATGGAAAAACTAGTAGAAGCCAACCTCGGGGAAGATCAGTTTGGATTCCGTAGAAACACTGGAACACGTGAGGCAATACTGACCTTACGACTTATCTTAGAAGAAAGATTAAGGAAAGGCAAACCTACGTTTCTAGCATTTGTAGACTTAGAGAAAGCTTTTGACAATGTTGACTGGAATACTCTCTTTCAAATTCTAAAGGTGGCAAGGGTAAAATACAGGGAGCGAAAGTCTATTTACAATTTGTACAGAAACCAGATGGCAGTTATAAGAGTCGAGGGACATGAAAGGGAAGCAGTGGTTGGGAAGGGAGTAAGACAGGGTTGTAGCCTCTCCCCGATGTTGTTCAATCTGAATATTGAGCAAGCAGTAAAGGAAACAAAAGAAAAATTCGGGGTAGGTATTAAAGTTCATGGAGAAGAAATAAAAACTTTGAGGTTCGCCGATGACATTGTAATTCTGTCAGAGACAGCAAAGGACTTGGAAGAGCAGTTGAATGGAATGGACAATGTCTTGAAAGGAGGATATAAGATGAACATCAACAAAAGCAAAACAAGGATAATGGAATGTAGTCTAATTAAGTCGGGTGATGCTGAGGGAATTAGATTAGGAAATGAGGCACTTAAAGTAGTAAAGGAGTTTTGCTATTTGGGGAGCAAAATAACTGATGATGGTCGAAGTAGAGAGGATATAAAATGTAGGCTGGCAATGGCAAGGAAAGCGTTTCTGAAGAAGAGAAATTTGTTAATGTCCAGTATTGATTTAAGTGTCAGGAAGTCATTTCTGAAAGTATTCGTATGGAGTGTAGCCATGTATGGAAGTGAAACATGGACGATAAATAGTTTGGACAAGAAGAGAATAGAAGCTTTCGAAATGTGGTGCTACAGAAGAATGCTGAAGATTAGATGGGTAGATCACATAACTAATGAGGAAGTATTGAATAGGATTGGGGAGAAGAGAAGTTTGTGGCACAACTTGACCAGAAGAAGGGATCGGTTGGTAGGACATGTTCTGAGGCATCAAGGGATCACCAATTTAGTATTGGAGGGCAGCGTGGAGGGTAAAAATCGTAGAGGGAGACCAAGAGATGAATACACTAAGCAGATTCAGAAGGATGTAGGTTGCAGTAGGTACTGGGAGATGAAAAAGCTTACACAGGATAGAGTGGCATGGAGAGCTGCATCAAACCAGTCTCAGGACTGAAGACCACAACAACAACATCTTACTCCTAAGTCAAAGGGGTATCTTGAGAGGCCAGACAAACGTGTGGTTCCTGAAGAGAGGCAGCAGTCTTTTCAGTAGATGCAGGGGTAACAGTCTGGATGATTGACTGATCTGACCTTGTAACATCAACCAACACTGCAAATGGTTGAAAGCGAAGGGCAGCAGAATGGATGATTGACTGATTTGGCTTTCTAACACTAACCAAAACGGCCTTGCTGTGCTGGTACTGCGAACGGCTGAAAGCAAGGGGAGACTACAGCCGTAATTCTTCCCACGGGCATGCAGCTTTACTATATGGTTAAATGATGATGGCGTCCTCTTCGGTAAAATATTCCGGAGGTAAAATAGTCCCCCATTCGGATCTCCGGGCGGGTACTACTGAAGAGGACGTCGTTATCAGGAGAAAGAAAACTGGCATTCTACGGATCGCAGCGTATAGTGTCAGAACCCTTAATCGGGCAGGTAGGTCAGAAAATTTAAAAAGGGAAATGGATAGGTTAAAGTTAGATATAGTGGGAATTAGTGAAGTTCGTTGGCAGGAGGAACAAGACTTCTGGTCAGGTGAATACAGGGTTATAAACACAAAATCAAATAGGGGTAATGCAGGAGTAAGTTTAATAATGAATAAAAAATAGGAGCGCGGATAACCTACTACGAAGCGCATAGTAAACGCATTGTTGTAGCCAAGGTAAACACGAACCCCAAGCCTACCACAGTAGAACAAGTTTATACGCCAACTAGTTCCACAAATGATGAAGAGATTGATGTAATGTACAATGCGATAAAATAAATTATTCAGATAGTGAAGGGAGACGAAAATTTAATAGTCATGTGTGACTGGAATTCGATAGTAGGAAAAGGAAGAGAAGGAAAAGTAGTATGTTAATATGGACTAGGGGTAAGGAATGAAAGAGAGAGCCGTCTGGTAGAATTTTGCACAGAGCATAACGTAATCATAGCTAACATTTAGTATAAGAATCATGAAAGAAGGTTGTGTACGTGGTGTAAGTAGGCTGTTTAGGTTTTTTTATTGGTAACGCCAACTCTGTATGAAAATCACTGGCTGTCCTGTGTGCAGTCTGTGGCTGCTTTGCATTGTTGTAATACTCGCCATTGTAGTGTTAGGCAGCTGGCTGTGAACAGCGCGTAGCGTTGCTCAGTTGGAGGTGAGCCGCCAGCAGTGGTGGATGTGGGGAGAGAGATGGCGGAGTTTTGAAGTTTGTCATGAACTGCTATATTTATATATGATGATATCAAGGTAAATACATTGTTTGTTCTCTATTAATATCTTTCATTTGCTAACTATTCCTATCAGTAGTTAGTCCCTTCAGTAGTTTGAATCTTTCATTTAGCTGGCAGTAGTGGCGCTTGCTGTATTGCAGTAGTGGGAGAAACGAAGATTATTGTGAGGTAAGTGATTTAGTGATTTGTGAAAGGTATAGTTTAATGTTAGTCAGGGCCATTCTTTTGTAGGGATTTTTGAAAGTCAGATTGCGTTGCGCTAAAAATATTGTGTGTCAGTTTAAGCACAGTCGTGTATAATTGTTCAAAGGGGACGTTTCAGTGGAAGATCTCTGGAGACACTGGAAGGTATGAAATAGATTATGTAATGGTAAGACAGAGATTTAGGAACCAGGTTATAAATTCTAAAACATTTCTGGGGGCAGATGTGGACACTGACCACAATTTATTGGTTATGAATTGTAGATTAAAACTAAAGAAACTGGAAAAAGGTGGGAATTTAAGGAGGTGGGACCTGGATAAACTGAACCAGAGATTGTGCAGAGTTTCAGAGAGAAAGAGAGAGTGAGAGAGCATTAGGGAATGATTGACAAGAACAGGGCAAAGAAATACAGTAGAAGAAGAACAGGTAGCTTTGAGAGGTGATATAGTGAAGGCAGCAGAGGATCAAGTACGTAAAAAGACGAGGGCTAGTAGAAACCCTTGGGTAACAGAAGAGATATTAAATTTAATTGATGAAAGGAGTAAATATAGAAATGAAATAAATGAAACAGACGAAAAGGAATACAAAAGTCTAAAAAATGAGATCGACAGGTAGTTCAAAATGTTCAAATGTGTGTGAATTTCTAAGGGACCAAACTGCTGACGTCATCGGTCCCTAGACTTACACACTACTTAAACTAACTTATTCTAAGAACAACATACATCCATGCCCGAGGGAGAACTCGAACCTCCGGCGGGAGCGGCCGCGCAATTCGTAACATGGCGTTTCAAACCGAGCGGGCACTCCGCGCGAGGACAGGAAGTGCAAAATGACTAAGCAGGGATGGCTAGAGGACAAATAGAATGATGTAGAGGCATATCTCACTAGGGGTAAGATAGATACTGCCTAAAGAGACCTTTGGAGAAAAGAGAACCACCTGTATGAATATCAAGAGCTCAGATGGAAAACCAGACCTAAGCAAAGAAGTGAAAGCCCCTTTACAAGGGAGATGTACTTGAGGGCAATATTGTGGAAATTGAAAAGGACGTAGATGAAGATGAAATAGGGGCCGGCCGGTGTAGCCGTGCGGTTCTAGGCGCTTCAGTCTGGAACCGCGTGGTCGCAGGTTCGAATCCTACCTCGGGCATGGATGTGTGTGATGTCCTTTGGTTAGTTAAAGTAGTTCTAAGTTCTAGGGGACTGATGACCATAGATGTTAAGTCCCATAGTGCTCAGAGCCATTTGAACCATTTTTTTGTTTTTGATGAAATGGGGGATATGATACTGCGTGAAGAATTTTACAGAGCACTGATAAATCTAAGGCGAAACAAGGCCCCAAGAGTAGAGACATTCCATTAGAATTACTGATAGCCTCGGGAGAGCCAGCCCTGACAAAACTCTACCATCTGGTGAGCAAGATGTATGAGACAGATGAAATATCCTAAGACTTCAAGAAGAATGTAATAATTCCAATCCCAAAGAAAGCAGGTGTTGACAGGTGTGAAAATTACCGCACTATCAGTTTAATAAGTCACGGCTGCAAAATACTAACACGAATTCTTCACAGACGAATGGAAAAACTGGTAGAAGTCGACCTGGGGAGAGGTCAGATTGGATTCCATAGAAACATTGGAACACGTGAGGCATTACTGACTCTACGACTTATCTTAGAAGCTAGATTAAGAAAAGGCAAACCTACGTTTCTAGCATTTGTAGACTTAGAGACAGTTTTAGACAATATTGCCTGGAATACTTTCTTTCAAATTCTAAACGTGGCAGGGGTAAATTACAGGGAGCGAAAGGCTATTAGCAGTTTGTACAGAAACCAGATGGCAGTTACAAGAATCAAGCGGTATGGAAGGGAAGCAGTGGTTGGGAAAGAAGTGAGACATCGTCGTAGTGCCGCGCCAATGACCGCGCGGTTTAAGGCGCAATGTCACGGATTGCGCGGCCCCTCCCGCTGGCGGTTTGAGTCCTCCATCGGGCATGGATGTATGTGTTGTTCGTAGCGTAAGATAGTTTGTTATTTTAAGTAGTGTGTAAGTCTAGGGATCGATGACGTCAGCAGTTTGGTCCCTTAGGAATTCACACACATTTGAACATATGAACATAGTTGTATCATATCCCCGATGTTATTCAGTCTGTCTCTATACTGAGTAAGCAGTAAAGGAAACAAAAAAAAAAAAAATTGGAGTAAGAATTAAAATCCACGGAGTAGAAGTAAAAAGTTTGAGGTTTGCCGATGAGATTCTAATTCTGTCAGAGACAGCAAAGGACTTGGAAGAGCAGTTGAAGGGGATGGACAGTGTCTTAAAAGGAGGATATAAGATGAATCTCAACAAGAGCAAAACGAGGATATTGGAAAGTAGTCGAATTAAATAGGGTGATGCTGAGGGAATTAGATTAGGAAATGAGACAAAGTAGTAGATGAGTTTTGCTATTTGGGAGCAAAATAACTTATGATGGTCGAAGCAGAGAGGATATAAAATTGGCTATGGCGAGGTAAACGTTGCTAGAGAAGAGAAACTTGTTAACATCGAGTATAGATTTAAGTGTCAGGAAGTCCTTTCTGAAAGTATTTATGTGGAGTGTAGCCATGTATGGAAGTGAAACATGGACGATAAATAATGTAGACAAGAAGAGAATAGAAGCTATCGAAATGTGGTGAATGCTGAAGATTAGATTAGTAGATCACGTAAGTAATGAGGGGGTACTGAACAGAATTGGGGAGAAGAGGAATTTGTGGCACAACTTGACTAGAAGAAGGAATCGATTAATAGGACACTTTCTGCGGCATCAAACGCTCACCAATTTAGTATTGGAAGTAAGCGTGGAGGGTAAAAATCGTAGAGGGAGACCAAGAGATGAATACAGTAAGCAGATTCAGAAGGATGTAGGCTGCAGAAGGTACTGGAAGATGAAGAAGCTTGCACAGGATAGAGTAGCGTGGAGAGCTGCATCAAACCAGTCTCTGGACTTAAGACCATATTCAAATGCCGGAGAGCCCTGGTAATTGTGACGATTTAGGGGGAAAATAAGCTGAAAATCTTAAATGAAGTTTGTGTTGGAGAGAGCATTGGACATGGGTAGTCCGTGTAGCATTGCTATCTAGCGTGCTCGTGCTGCAGTGGTGTAATGGTTAACCCTCCTGCCTACTAACCACGGAGATCGGGGTTCAAGTTCTGGCCGTGGCACATATTTTAAATTAATTTTTTCAGCTTCTACCATTATCGTAGCATAAAGATGAGACTTACATGTCTCGAGGCAATTCAATTATAAGATTTTTACAAAATTTATCAATGCATTAAAACTCAAAACTTTTGTTTATAGCCATAGGTCCTGATCCATCTAAGAAAATAGCAGACAGGAACATTTTCTTTCAGTGAGCACAAAAAGTAATGTGGACTTGCAGACAGGAAAATATGATCAACATGTTCTCCATCGCTTTCTGGCTGGACGCAAGAATAGTTTTCAGGCTCTTGCGAAGGCAGTTGGAAAGCACGCTCAGACAGTTTAAGAGTTTTTACATAACGAAAAAACCGCAGATATATATATATATATATATATATATATATATATATATATATATATATGCCTTGCAACGGGCTGTTCAGAAGAGATCTCCACCACCCTCTCGTACACTTACGAATTTATGGACAGCCCTGCAGGATTCAAGGTGTCACTTCCCTCCAGCACTAAGGTCCATTGATGGTGACCGGGCCAAATATCTCACGAAATAAGCGTCAAACGAAAAAACTACAAAGAACAAATCTTGTCTAGCTTGAAGGGGGAAACCAGATAGCGCTATGGTTGGCCCGCTAGATGGCGCTACTATAGGTCAAACGGATATCAACTGCGTTTGTTTAAAATAGGAACCCCCATTATTATTACATATTCGTGTAGTAAGTAAAGAAATATTAATGTTTTAGTTTCACCACTTTTTTCGCTTTGTGATCGATGGCGCTGTAGTAGTCACAAACATATGGCTCACAATTTTAGACGAACAGTTAGTACCAGGTAGGTTTTTTAAATTAAAATACAGAACGTAGGTACGTTTGAACATTTTATTTCGGTTGTTCGAATGTGATATATGTAACTCTGTGAACTTATCATTTCTGAGAACGCATGCTGTTACAGCGTGATTACGTGTAAATACCACATAAATGCAATAAATGCTCAAAATGATGTACGTCAACCTCTAAGCATTTGGCAATACGTGTAGCGACATTCCTCTCAACAGCGAGTAGTTCGCCTTCCGTAATGGTCGCACATGCATTGACAATGCGCTGACGCATGTTGTCAGGCGTTGTCGGTGGATCACAATAGCAAATATCCTTCAACTTTCCCCACAGAAAGAAATCCGGGGACGTCAGATCCGGTGAACGTGCGGGCCACGGTATGGTGCTTCGACGACCAATCCACCTGTCATGAAATATGCTATTCAATACCGCTTCAGCCGCACGCGAGCTATGTGCCGGACATCCATTATGTTGGAAGTACATCGCCATTCTGTCATGCATTGAAATATCTGGTAGTAACATCGGTAGAGCATTACGTAGGAAATCAGCATACATTGCACCATTTAGATTGCCATCGATAAAATGGGGGCCAATTATCCTTCATCCAATAATGCCGCACCATACATTGACCCGCCAAGGTCGCTGATGTTCCACTTGTCGCAGCCATCGGGGATTTTCCGTTGCCCAGTTGTGCTAATTATGCCGCTTTACGTTACCGCTGTTGGTGAATGACGCTTCGTCGGTAAATAGAGCGCGTGCAAAAAATGTGTCATCGTCCGGTAATTTCTCTTGTGCCCAGCGGCAGAACTGTACAGAACGTTCAAAGTCGTCGCCATGCAATTCGTCATGCTTAGAAATACGGTACGGGGGCAATCGATGTTGATGCAGCATTCTCAACACCGACGTTTTTGAGATTCCCGATTCTCGCGCAGTTTGTCTGCTACTGATGGGCGGATTAGCAGCGACAGCAACTAAAACACTTACTTGGGCATCATCATTTGTTGCAGGTCGTGGTTGACGTTTTACATGTGGCTGAACACTTACTGTTTCCTTAAATAACGTAACTATCCGGAGAACAGTCCGGACACTTGGATGATGTCGTCCAGGATACCGAGCAGCATACATAGCACACCCCCGTTGGGCATTTTCATCGCAATAGCCATACATGAACACGATATCGACCTTTTCCGCAATTGGTAAACGGTCCATTTTAACACGGGTAATGTATCACGAAGCAAATACCGTCCGCACTGGCGGGATGTTACGTGATACCACGTACTTATACGTTTGTGGCTGTTACAGCGCCATCTATCACAAAGCGAAATAGTGGTCCGACTAAAACATTCATATTCCTTTACGTACTACACGAATATGTAAAAAAAAGGGGGTTCCTATTTAAAAAAAGGCAGTTGATATCCGTTTGACCTATGGCAGCGCTTCTAGCGCGCCAACCACAGTGCCATCTGGTTTCCCCCTTCAAGCTAAACGAGTTTCGTTCTTTGTAGTTTTTTCATTTGACGCTTATTTCATGAGATATTTGGCCTAGTCAGTATCAATGGACCACCCTATATATATATATATATATATATATATATATATATATATATATATTACAAATGATTGAAGCGATTTCACAGCTCTACAATAACTTTATTATTTGAGATATTTTCACAATGCACACACATACAAAAACTCAAAAACTTTTTTTAGGCATTCACAAATGTTCGATATGTGCCCCTTTAGTGATTTGGCAGACATCAAGCCGATAATCAAGTTCCTCCCACACTCGGCGCAGCATGTCCCCATCAATGAGTTCGAAAGCATCGTTGATGCGAGCTCGCAGTTCTGGCACGTTTCTTGGTAGAGGAGGTTTAAACACTGAATCTTTCACATAACCCCACAGAAAGAAATCGCAAGGGGTTAAGTCGGGAGAGCGTGGAGGCCATGACACGAATTGCTGATCATGATCTCCACCACGACCGATCCATCGGTTTTCCAATCTCCTGTTTAAGAAATGCCGAACATCATGATGGAAGTGCGGTGGAGCACCATCCTGTTGAAAGATGAAGTCGGCGCTGTCGGTCTCCAGTTGTGGCATGAGCCAATTTTCCTGCATGTCCAGATACACGTGTCCTGTAACGTTTTTTTCGCAGAAGAAAAAGGGGCCGTAAACTTTAAACCGTGAGATTGCACAAAACACGTTAACTTTTGGTGAATTGCGAATTTGCTGCACGAATGCGTGAGGATTCTCTTCCGCCCAGATTCGCACATTGTGTCTGTTCACTTCACCATTAAGAAAAAATGTTGCTTCGTCACTGAAAACAAGTTTCGCACTGAACGCATCCTCTTCCATGAGCTGTTGCAACCGAAAATTCAAAGCGTTTGACTTTGTCATCGGGTGTCAGGGCTTGTAGCAATTGTAAACGGTAAGGCTTCTGCTTTAGCGTTTTCCGTAAGATTTTCCAAACCGTCGGCTGCGGTACGTTTAGCTCCCTGCTTGCTTTATTCGTCGACTTCCGCGGGCTACGCGTGAAACTTGCCCGCACGCGTTCGACCGTTTCTTCGCTCACTGCAGGCCGACCCGTTGATTTCCCCTTACAGAGGCATCCAGAAGCCTTAAACTGCGCATACCATCGCCGAATGGAGTTAGCAGTTGGTGGATCTTTGTTGAACTTCGTCCTGAAGTGTCGTTGCACTGTTATGACTGATTGATGCGAGTGCATTTCAAGCACGACATACGCTTTCTCGGCTCCTGTCGCCATTTTGTCTCACTGCGTTCTCGAGCGCTCTGGCGGCAGAAACCTGAAGTGCGACTTCAGCCGAACAAAACTTTGAGTTTTTCTGCGTATCTGTAGTGTGTCGTGACCATATGTCAATGAATGGAGCTACAGTGAATTTATGAGATCGCTTCAATCAGTTGTAATATATATATATATATATATATATATATATATATATATATATATATATATATATATATATATATATATATTGTAAGTAGGCTGTTAAGGTTTTCTTATTGGTAACGCCACGTAGCGCTCTGTATGAAAATCACTGGCTGTGCTGTGTGCAGTCTGTGGCTGGTTTGCATTGTTGTTGGCTATTGCAGTGTTGGGCAGTTGGCTGTTAACAGCGCGTAGCGTTGCGCAGTTGGAGGTGAGCCGCCCGCAGTGGTGGATGTGGGGAGAGAAATGGCGGAGTTTTGAAATTTGTAAGACTGGATGTCATGAACTGCTATGTATATGGCAGGGTCGCCATATGAAACGTCCCCTTAGAAAAATTATACATGACTGTGCTTGAACTGACACACAATATTTTTGGCGCAACGCAATCAGACTTTCAAAAATCCCTACAAAAGAATGCCCCTGACTAACATTAACCTATACCATTCACAAATCACTTACCTCACAAAAACTTCGTTACTCGAACTACTGCAATACAGCGAGCCCCACTACTGCCAGCTAAATAAAAGATTCAAACTACTGAAGGCACTAACTACTGATAGGCATAGTTAGGAAATGAAATACTTTGATAGAGAACAAACAATGTATTTACCCTAATAGTGTTGAAAAATCATAATATACATAGCAGTTCATGACATCCAGTCTTACAAATTTCAAAACTCCGCCATTTCTCTGCCCACATCCACCACTGCGGGCGGCTCACCTCCAACTGCGCAACGCTACGCGCTGTTAACAGCCAACTGCCCAACACTACAATAGCCAACAACAATGCAAACCGGCCACAGACTGCACACAGCACAGCCAGTGATTTTCATACAGAGCGCTACGTGGTGTTACCAATAAGAAAACCTAAACAGCCTACTTACAATATATATATATATATATATATATATATATATATATATATATATATATATATCGTCCACACCGTGAGACAGATAGCGGCCAGATGGAGTGCGAAGCACCCTCCACCACGCGCCGCACAGCGCGACGCAGCGCGCCAGCGCGGCCCTAGCCCTGGGGTCGGCAGCCTCTGTGCAGATAAGACCGCAGCACCGCTTCCTGTCCTGGCGAGATAAGCGCTCCGCCTCTGCTGCCTGGAGCTGTAAGGCCTCACCCACTGCCCGCCGCGTTTGCCCGAGCCTAGGTACGGCCCAAGAGGTGTTCAGACATTTGCCACGCCGGACATTTGCCACGATTTTACCTGCTCCTAAGGGTTGGGTCCCTTGTCTCCCGCTCCTCCTCCTCATCGCTGTTGCACAGTAAAGGTACTTACCGAGCCTTTCCACTGGTTTACTTAGCATAGGACCAGAATCTCTTTGGATTTTCCGCCACTTTCTAGAGAGACTTTCGTTGTGGAAACTATTAAATGCATCTCGCATTGAAATCCGCACCAAATTTCGAGCCTCGGTAAAACTTTGTCAGTCTTGGAGATTTTGCGTTCGTCTAAATTATACGTGCCTTTTTCGGTGCTCCTGCAGCAGCTTTCTGTCGTGTTTTGTGTACCATGGGGGATCAGTTCCGTCTCTTATCAATTTATTTGGTATGAATCTCTCGAGTGCTGTTGATACTATTTCTTTGGACTGAAGCCACATATGGTCTTCACTTACATAGTTTGGAAGTATTGGAGACTGTCTCTTATAAAGACGTCAAGCGAATTTTTACCTGCTTTTATAAATAGATATATTTCGCGTTTAGTTTTGGTGAATTTCTTTGTTACGGAATTGAGCCTCGCTCGACTGTGTGTTCACTAATCCCTGTATCCGTCGTGATGCTCAGGGTATTTGTGGCTAAGAGGTCAAGTGTCTTTTCGTAACCATTTACAATTTGAGTGGCCTCGTGAACTAATTGTTCAAAATAATTAAAAAAAAGGATTTAGAGCAATTACGGAAGCTGTTTTCTGTATACAATAAGGTCTGAAAATGTATTTTTGTCATCATACGGAAGGTAGATTGAAGTCACTACCAACTGTAATTGTATGAGTAGGCTACCTGTTTCTGATGGGACTCAAGTTTTCTTTAAACTGTTCAGAAATTGTTTCATCTGAGACCGGGGGTCGGTAAAAGGAGCCAGTTATAAATTTATTCCGGTTATCGAATATAACCTCTGCCCATACTATCGCAGGAACTATTTGCTTCAATGTGGCTTGTGAGTGGAACACACATTACAGTATTTTTCCTTTGTTTCTGTTGTAGTGCAGATCATTACAGCTACGGCTTTTCCCTCCAGAGCCTAGGATGCTTTCTCTGTGACCCTGTAAATACCAGAGCTAAACAATCTAGAACAACAACGTACGTTACAAACGTAGGATTCTGTATTACTTCATTTCCTTATTTCTAACATTTTAAAATTGTACGTCGGCTTTAGATGACATGTCAATCATAGATGTTCTTATCTCTATTTAGTGAACGTATTTGCAGTCATGTTTTGAACATTGTCCCGCTACACTTTATTAACTAATGTTTCGCCGCAAGGGATATCGCATTTTAGAGAGTAAATTAATATGGAGTATGTCGTTCTCCTTTTCAAACATTCACATACCCATTTCTTCTTTCCTTATTGTCTTTTGGGCATGCAATTGTAGTAATTAAAGTAGACACAAATGCAGTGATCAAAAAGAAACGATTAGCGTACATTCGCATTCTCTCTACATCGTTCCTTTCTTGTTGCTCCCATGGCGATGGACTGTTTCAATCGCGACCAGTAAGCGTGAAAGGAAGCTACCGTACAGGCAGAGGGATCTATATTTATACGTGGCAGAACTAATTACATGCTGACATAATCGTCGGTATTGCTTTCTTTTCCCAAAAGTTATAAATATTTCGATTTCGGAGAAGAAGCTTCTAACAACCCTACCACACCACAGGTAAAAAATTAATTATGAATTGTAGTGTTCAAATGGTTCAAATGGCTCTGAGCACTATGGGACTTAACTTCTGAGGTCATCAGTCCCCTAGAACTTAGAACTACTTAAACCTAACTAACCTAAGGACATCACACACATCCATGCCCGAGGCAGGATTCGAACCTGCGACCGTAGCGGTCGCGCGGTTCCAGACTGTAGCGCCTAGAACCGCTCGGCCACCCTGGCCGGCATTTTGTAGTGTTGCTCACGCTACTAAATATTGCATTTTCGGGCAACAACAAAGTTATATTATGTGGCAGGTGTTTTTAGAGCACAGTTAATGAAGTCATTTCATGAAATAATGGATAAACTAGGCACTCATTTTTTCGTGTTTCCCACGCTGGTCTCGTTGTGAACTCGTGGCTCAATCGTCGAAAATCTAGGTGGTGGTGATTCCAACCTCGGATGCAAAGAGGCCTAGGTGTTATTCTGCGATATTCAAAAGTTTTATAGATGTGTTTCATAAACCATTCTTGGAGATTAAACTTTTGCAAGTTAGCACAATGGTGATGTAAAAAAGTAATCAGCACTCCGAATTTAAGTTACACTTCTTTTGTATTACTTTTGTTGCAATATCACGTACCTCACAAATCATCACTTCACAATATAAAACATACTTGAAAATATCTTCCTCACTGTTAAAGCTCACATTTTATAAACTGACTACAATTTGCGTCTTTTCAACATGACGACCAAGACTTGACTCTCTAATAACCGCTTACGCGCCCAAAAATCAGAGTTACAAGTACGTCAAAGATCATACTGACAGAAGAAAGAATTCACATAAGAATAATATCGTTGCAATATATAAACATATCGATGTATCAAAGTACTTCTACATTAATGAAATCAAATCTGAATGTTGTCTCAGAAAAATGTTAACTACTTTACAGAAACGCAGTAGAATATTGCTGGTATCGAGAGGTTGAGCTGAGGTGCCGCAATGGTTACGTAATTCAAGTACCATTACAAGCTCTGTGTTTCGCCAAGATGTGGAAGAAGAAGGTCCCTTACGTACTGGTTGTATCGAGTAAGATGTGGAGGCGGCGGTTTGAAAGCGGACAGAAGAAGTACGGGGAAGGGCGTCCCTTACCTGAGGGATCGCTACCTGGCGAAGGGGCAAGTGTGGCTAATGTCCGGCGTGGCAAATGTCCGGCATTCGCCCAACTGCCGGGCTGCCTTGTAACCAGCACACTAGCGGCAGCCGTTCTGTATGTTCCGGATTTGCAAAACTGCTGCAGGCGTTTTGGCGAACTTCTGTAGTCAGAACACTGTGAGGACCCCCGCTTGTGCAATCGGAACTTCTGCACCTGTGTTAACTGCCCGATGCAGGCAACCCGACGGCGGCCGGGGCATTATACTGACAAGGGAACCTCCCCAGCGCACCCCCCTCAGATTTAGTTATAAGTTGGCACAGTGGATAAGCCTTGAAAAATTGAACACAGATCAATCGAGAAAACAGAAGAAGTTGTGTGGAACTACGAGAAAATGAGCGAAATATCGAAACGGAATAGTCCATGCGTAAGACAGGCAACATCAACGAGAGTGTGAGCTCAGGAGCGCCGTGGTCCCGTGGTTAGCTTGAGCAGCTGCAGAACGAGAGGTCCTTGGTACAAGTCTACCCTCAGGTGAATATTTTAATTTTTTTTCTTTTCAGACAATTATCAAAGTTCAGACACTCACACACAATCAACTTCGCTCTCTGAAATTCCAGGACGTGTTCAGATTTGCTTGGACATATGCAGGATTTGACGGTCTACACACAGAAAAATTTGAAAACGTTAAAAACATATGTTTTGACAGAGCACAGGGAAAAGTGAGCGACTGCGAAACTGTTGGATTCATTTTTTGCAGTTTATGTGACAAACTCTTATGTTTTCATCACTTTTTTGGGAGTGATTATCACATCCACAAGAATACCTAAATCGGGCAAGGTAGAACAATCTTTTTACCCATTCGCCAAGTGTACAAGTTAGGTGGGTCGAAAACATATTCCTGTCATGTGACGCACATGCCGTCACCAGTGTCGTATAGAATATATCAGATGTGTTTTCCTGTGGAGGAATCGGTTGACCTATGACCTTGCGATCAAATGTTTTCGGTTCCCATTGGAGAGGCACGTCCTTTCGTCTACTAATCGCACGGTTTTGCGGTGCGGTCGCAAAACACAGACACTAATCTTATTACAGTGATCAGAGATGTCAAAGAACGAATGGACAGATCATAACTTTGCCAAAATAAATAAAAACTTTTCGCTGGAGGGGAGACTTGAACCAAGGACCTCTCGTCCCGCAGTTGCTCACGCTAACCACGGGACCACGGCGCTCCTGATCTCGCACTCTCCTTGATGTTGCCTATCTTACGTATGGACTACTCAGTTTGTATATTTTGCTTATTTTTTCATAGTTCCACACAACTTCTTCCTGTTTTCTCGATTGATCTGTGTTCAGTTTTTCAAGGCCTATCCACTGTGCCAACTTATAACTAAATCTGAGGGGGGTGCGATGGGGAGGTTCCCTTGTGAGAATGTTGTTACTCTGGTTGTTGTTGTTGTTGTCGTCTTCAGTCGGAAGACTGGTCTGATACAGCTCTCCACGCTACTGTATCCTGCGTACCAGGTGTACAAGTATGAATCCAGAATTTGGCTGCAATAATTACACGTGTGTGGTTTGAAACTGATAATCCGTACTTCATTGGAAACAATCTCTATAGCTATTTACACATTTCTCCTACCTCTCCGGCAGGCTATGACTGCCACACTAAAAGAACTGTTCTCCTTTCGAAGCGAACCAATCAGCGAACCACTTCCATACATTTTCGTACGAATGGAAGCGTTGTTCAGCGACAGCCCGTCCCAGTGGCGCAAATAGATGATATTCGGACGGAGCCAAGTCTGGAGAATAAGACGCATGCCCTAGTACACTACTGACCATTAAAACTGCTACACCACGAAGATGCCTTGCTACAGACGCGAAATTTAACCGACAGCAAGAAGATACTGTCATATGCAAATGATTAGCTTTTCAGAGCATTCACACAAGGTTGGCGACACCTACAACGTGCTGACATGAGGAAAGTTTCCAACCGATTTCTCATACACAAATAGTAGTTGACCGGCGTTGCCTGGTGAAACGTTGTTGTGATCCCTCGTGTAAGGAGGAGAAATGCGTACCATCACGTTTCTGACCTTGATAAAGGTCGGATTGCAGACTATCGCGATTTCGGTATATCGTATCGTGACATTGCTGCCCTCGTTGGTCGAGATCCAATGACTGTTAGCAGAATATGGAATCGGTGGGTTCAGGACGGTAATACGGAACGCCGTGCTGGATACCAACGGCCTCGTATCACTAGCAGTCGAGATGACAGGCATCTTATCCGCATGGCTGTAACGGATCGTGCAGCCACGTCTCGATCCCTGAGCCAACAGATGGGGACGTTTGCAAGACAACAACCATCTGCACGAACAGTTCGACGACGTTTGCAGCAGCACGGACTATCAGCTCGGAGACCGCGGCTGCGATTACCCTTGACGCTGCATCACAGACAGGAGCGCCTTCGATGGTGTACTCAACGACGAACCTGGGTGCACGGATGGTAAAACGTCATTTTTTCGGATGAATCCAGGTTCTGTTTACAGCATCACGATGTTCGCATCCGTGTTTGGCGACATCGCGGTGAACGCACATTGGAAGCGTGTATTCGTCATCGCCATACTGGCGTATCACCTGCCGTGATGGTATGGGGTGCCATTGGTTACACGTCTCGGTCACCCCCTGTTCGCATTGACAGCACTTTGAACAGTGGACATTACATTTAAGATGTGTTACGACCCGTGGCT
Organism: Schistocerca americana; assembly: GCF_021461395.2. NCBI lineage: Eukaryota > Metazoa > Arthropoda > Insecta > Orthoptera > Acrididae > Schistocerca > Schistocerca americana. The sequence continues at coordinate 140,666,280 of NC_060129.1, forward strand.
CTACCCTTCATTCGACCCCTGCGAAACCCTACATTTCAGCAGGATAATGCACGACCGTATGTTGCACGTCCTGTACGGGCCTTTCTGGATACAGAAAATGTTCGACTGCTGCCCTGGCCAGCACATTCTCCAGATCTCTCACCAATCGAAAACGTCTGGTCAATGGTGGCCGAGCAACTGGCCCGTCACAATACGCCAGTCACTACTCTTGATGAACTGTGGTATCGTGTTGAAGCTGCATGGGCAGCTGTACCTGTACACGCCATCCGAGCTCTGTTTGACTCAATGCCCAGGCGTATCAAGGCAGTTATTACGGCCAGAGGTCGTAGTTGTGGGTACTGATTTCTCAGGATCTATGCAGCCAAATTGCGTGAAAATGTAATCACATGTCAGTTCTAGTATATATATTTGTCCAATGAATACCCTTTTATCATCTGCATTTCTTCTTGGTGTAGCAATTTTAATGATCAGTAGTGTATTTCCCAACTGAATGTGTCGATCGTTTCCCTGACCCGTTTTGCTGTGTCTGACGGGGTGTTATCATGGAGCAATATGTCTTTGTGTTGCCTTTCTCCATAGTACTGGTTTTTCACGTAATGCTCGATTTAAATCGATCATTTGATGTTGGCAGCGATCAGTATTAACGGTTTCACTAGGTTTTAACAGGTCATAATATGTGATACCCTTTTGGTCCCGCCGAACACAGAGCATTGTCTTCAAAGCGGTTTGGTCTTGTAGTTGATGTCGATCGTTTGCCTGTATTCACCCATGATTTACGACGTTTAGGATTCTCAAAATATATCAGTTTTTCGTTTCGTGTCACTAGTCGATGGAGAAACAACTTTCTTTTGTAACTGGCGAGTGACATTTCACATGCGGTCTTTGAAATTGCTTGGTGTCTTTCATTCAGTTCATGCGGAACCCGTTTTCCCACTTGCTGCACCTTTCGCACAGATTTCATCCGAAGAGAAACGGCTTACTGCATCACATTCAATTGTTCCGCGAGTTCCTGTTGAATTTTCGAATCATCTCCGTCCAGTAAGGCCTGCAATTCCTTGTCTTAGAACTTTTGGGTGGTTTCCCGCGCTCGTCGTTTCTCACGTCAAAATCACCACTTTTTAATTTTTTGAACGACTGGAAACACTGTGTTTTCCAAGAGGATATTCGCCGAAAGCTTTGACAAGAATTTGACGCGATTCGGCAGCAGTTTCCTTCAACAGAAAACCAATTCTGTCCGCAAATCGTCGTTCGTAGGCACAAAACTCGACATGTTCAGGGGTTTGAAACGGATACCGATGTAAGGAACTCTGGTTACTGTGTGTTGACATTCGTCGTCAGCCGTTACAGGAAGGAGATGGCGCTGCAGACGCGGCCTCGCGGGCCCTATACCATGGAGGTAAGAATAAGGGGGGATGGCGCTACGTATCCCAGCCGTACTACGTTTTGAAGCCACGGTGGCGTGGCTCGCTGCCGTGACACTCTGACCAAAACATTGCCAGTGTGCTATAGCGCTGCGTGTATTACAGTCGCTAATTGCACCATATACGCATGCAACGTCATCAGATTTCAAAGTTTTTGTTTAAAATAAAATCTCGCAAAGGCGAAATTCCGCGTTTCTTCTAATTAAAAATAGTTTTTAATGTAATATTACGAATAGCTAGCCTTCAGTGTAAACGATACAATTTTGTTAATTCAGTAATAAACGTGTATCACAAACTAAATAATAGAAACTGAAAACTAAGTTAGCTATACCCTCCCTCCAAAACCCCATAAATACATCTTGTTTGTAATACGTACTGGGACATTTCAGTTACGTTACACTACTGGGAAACACTATTCATTACCACCAATATTTACTGAAATACGGTACATAGAACTGCAAATCTACACAGTGTCCTGTTTTGGCCTATACTTTACGCCAGTTAATGTAGTGTTAGCTTTTAATTTGGTACATGATGAAGACAAAGTGAGTTACTCAACACTTGGATTATCGACGATACGTACGTATTATACTGAAACGTGAACTTGAAAACTAAGAATTTAATTCTTTGAATTAACATACCTTTTGCAAATGTTTTGGGTATGTAGGGAAAACTGATGGTACAGCATTTTCTCGGAGCCTTACTGTTGAAAGGGAAGTTCGGTCTAGTCCTCTTCTCGGAAATGCTGAGAACATACAGAGCTCCATTTAGACGCACGCCAATTCTTCCTCCTCACGGCATTCTCCCACAGAGCTTTCCGACTTTCATTTTTAGGAAATCTAAAATCATACAGGAGAAAAACACGCTATAGTACAAGTACCGATGTAGCACACGTTCGTTCACAATGAAGTTGTAAAATCACACTTAACGAGACAACTTACACATGAAATGTTATTCCCTTAGATTTCGCATCACAATCAGAACGATTCGTACATCCCAACACCACAAAAGTCACCACAATAGCGCAAAATCCTTCAAAAAGCGAGCGACAAGCCTATGCACACAAGCTTACAGCAGCAATGTTTTGGTCGGATTGAGATGGCTACCCTCGGCTTCACATAGCTTCACAGCTGTGACGTCACGGCGTCTCCCTCTATTCTTTCCTCCATGCCCTATACTGACGGCTAGCACCACCTGTAGGGAAATTCTGGTTCCATACCTTTACACCTGGTACAGCCGGCGGTACACGGGGCTATTTAGCCAACGTTGACGTGGCGCCCTAAGAGTTTCGTGACATTGAAAGAGAACTGTCCTATTTGGAATGTCGATTTTCAAGAATTTGCCGTAAAAGTGGATGAAATTGGGAATTTGATAAACCTACTCAGCCTCTGTAGTATCGATATCACCATATTCTTTGTAAGTCTGTCCCTGAGGCCACAGATGGTGGTCAGAGACGTTACACTTCTTTTGAAGAGAGTAGCAGGCAGTGTGTGTTGGGCAGTCTGGCTGTGTACTCGGTTTGAAAAGGATTGTCGCCGACTTGCCGTGTAGTGGAGGCAGCATTATTTAAAAAGGATTTTGCAATAATATCTTTTGATTAAAAATTGCCGGTAAGTGGGATTGTATTAACGGAGCAGTTACACTGAAGAGCCAAAGAAACTGGTACACCTGCCTAATATCATATACGGCCCCGCGAGCACGCAGAGGGGCAGCAACACGGCGTGGCTTGGACTCGACTAATGTCTGAAGTAGTGTTGGAGGGAACTGACACCATGAATCCTGCAGGACTGTCCATAAATGTTGCCTGGTCGGACAGTCTCATTTCGAATAGTATCGAGTGGATGGACGTGTACGCGTATAGAGAGAACCTCATGAATCTATGGACCCTGCATGTCAGCAGTGGACTGTTCGAGGTGTGGAGGCTCTGTAATGGTGTGGACCATGTGCAGTTGGAATGATATGGGATCCCTGATACGTCTAGTTGTGGCTCTGACAGGTGACACGTACGTAAGCGTCCTGTCTGATCAACGTCATCCATTCATGTCCATTGTGCATTCCGACGGACTTGGGCAATTCCAGCAGGACAATGCGATACCCCACACGCCCAGAATTGCCACATAGTGGCTCCAGGAACACTCTTCTGAGTTAAAACGCTTAACGCTGGCCACCAAAATCCCCAGACATGAACATTATTGAGCATATCTGGGATTCCTTGCAACGTGCTATTCAAACAGATCTCCACCCCCTGGTACTCCTACGGATTTATGGACAGCCCTGCAGGATTTATGGTGTCAGTTCCCTCCAGCACTAATTCAGGCGTTGCCGACGGCAGCGCCATGTTCTGCCTGTTTACCTATCTCTGTATTTGAATACGCATGCCTTTAACTTCTGAGGTCATCAGTCCCCTAGAACTTAGAACTACTTAACCTAAGGACATCACACACATCCATGCCCGAGGCAGGATTCGAACTTGCGACCGTTGCGGTCGCGCGGTTCCAGACTGTAGCGCCGAGAACCGCTCGGCCACCCCGGCCGGCTCTTATATTTGAAACAAACGTCAAAACGTCAAAGCAAGTAATTGCACACAGGACCCGGGCGGTCTAAGGTGCCTCCCCTCCTTGCCACGGTTTGCTCGAATCCCCCCCCCCACCCCCCCACCCCCCGTCTGAGGTTCGAGTCCTCCCTCGAGTGCGTGTGGGTGTTGTCCTTAGCGTAAGATAGTTTAAGTAGTGTGTAAGTCTAGGGACCGATGACCTCAGCAGTTTGGTCTCATAGGAACTTCCAATTGCACTCAGGAAAGTTATTAAGAAATATTTTGCTAACTTGTCTAGGCGTGTGAAATTAATGAGATTTTTACCATGCAGTGGAGTGTGCGCTGATATGAAACTTCCTGGCAGATTAAAACTGTGTGCCGGACCGAGACTCGAACTCGGGACCTTTGCCTTTCGCGGGCAAGTGCTCTACCAACTGAGCTACCCAAGCACGACTCACGCCCCGTCCTCACATCTTTACTTCTACCAGTACCTCGTCTCCTACCTTCCAAACTTGCCCGCGAAAGGCAAAGGAAAGGCAAAGGTCCCGAGTTCGAGGCTCAGTCTGGCACACAGTTTTAATCTGCCAGGAAGTTTCAAAATTTGTGTTGTTGTCATGGCTTAATGAAGCATAGTTTAACTCGGAGTCATCAGTCGTTTAGTTCAGTTCCTCATTTTCATTTTCTGTTATGATTATTTGTATATTCGCGTTGCACACCGCGAGCTGTATATTGAGAAGCTTTTTTTATGAAAACTGATAAGGTACCGTTTTGCATTACACATCGGAAGTATGGCAAATTAAATTTGATTTTGGACAGTCACATCATCGCCGGCCGGTGTGGCCGAGCTGTTCTAGGCGCTTCAGTCTGGAACCGCGCGACCGCTACGGTCGCAGGTTCGAATCCTGCCTCGGACATCGATGTGTGTTATGTCCTTAGGTTAGTTAGGTTTAAGTAGTTCTAAGTTGTAGGGGACTGATGACCACAGATGTTAAGTCCCATAGTGCTCAGAGCCATCCGAACCATTTGAAATCACATCATCATTCTTTACGGCGAAAAGGTTGCAAAGCAGAAGAGCGTCCCATTCGCTCAGGTAGGCCAACAAATTTAATTATCATAAAGTTTCCTGTCCACTGTAAGGTACAGTGATTGTCGGAATGTATTTGGGAAAATATACCAGTTCAGAGGTTTCATATCAGTAAAAGATCTCAGAAAAGTGCTATCTTGTAACTTTTCAAGCAATTTTATCAGAAAGTCAGATGCGTTAAATTTTATATTCATTTGCTGTGTAAATAAATTCACAGTTTTGGTACAATGTTTGTTTGCACGACTGAATATAAAGATTAACAATATTCAGAGCGAACATTTTAATCTGAGTTATTTGTTTCGCAGTCAAATACACTGCTGGCCACCGTAAATGCAACACCAACAAAGACAAGAGGTAGCACAACAAAATTTATTTTGTAGATAACATGTTGACCAAGTATCAAATGATTACGTTTACAGACGTCTGTGTCATGTGGTTCCTGCCAGAATCAGTAGCCAGAGTAGCCAGGAAGGACAACTGGCTCCAGCACCTCGGGTATGTAGCGCCGGCTATTTAAAGTACCGGCAATGCGTACTAGAGGCGTGCGAGAGTAATATCCAATACCGCCCCATACCATAATACCCGGTGCAAGACCAGTGTGGCGGTGCATAATGCAGCTGTCCAGCATCCTCTCTCCACGGTGTCGAATCCGACCATCGTGGTGCTGCAGACAGAAGCGTGCCTCGTCAGTAAAGACAACGTCATTCCATTCTGCCGTCCACATCCGTCTGTCATCACACCATTGGCGACGGAGACGTCTGTGGTTCTGCGTCAATGGTAGACGAAGCAATGGACGTCTTGCGGACAGACCACTCTGCTGTAAACGGCGTCGAATGGTACGCGCAGACACTGGATGATGCGTTACAGACGCAATGTGCTGTGCTATGGTTCGGGATGTCACTGAGCGATCCGTCACTGCCATGCGCACAATTTGCCTATCAGCACGTGCAGTGGTGCACCGAGGTGAATGCGATCGACCACGTCGGTCCGTCGTACCCTCCTGCATCCAACGGTCACATATCCGCATTACAGTTGTTTGGTTTCGTCCAACACGACTAGCGATTTCTCTGTATGATAATCCACAATCTCGGTAAGCCACTATCCTTCCTCTGTCGAACTCGGATACTTGATCAAACGATGTTCGCTGTTGTCTACGAGGCGTAACTGATCGTCTTGTGAAACAACCACAAGGTAAACACACGTGCCGAACGTACACTCGTCGAAATCGCCAAGCCTTAAATGGCGCTATGAGGTGGCGCCACAGGCGCGCGTGATGTGCGTCTGCGCTGAAATTCTAATCAGTTGCATATCTCATCGCTGCAAACCCATGGTGTAAATTTCACTTGATTCGGATGCTTCCTTCAGGGTGTTGCATTTACGGTGGCCAGCAGTGTAGTATATGTAAATTTCATGAAAACAGAGTCCGCCGCGGTAGCTGAGTGGCCAGCACTACGGAATGTCATGCAAAGGGACCCGAGTTCGATTCCCGGCTGAGTCGGAGTTTTTCTCCGCTCAGGGTGATGTGTTGTCCATATCATCGTCATTTCATCCCCATCGACACGCAAGTCGACGAAGTGGCGTCAAATCAAAAGACCTGCACCCGGCGAACGGTCTACCCGACGGCAGGCCCTAGTCACACGACACTTCAGTGAAAACTGAGTGCTCTGTCGCAGGCGAATGGGTTGTATTGCTGGCTAGCCTGGATTTCCTACCGGTTAGCGTGATCTTCACATTATTTCCAGTCTAAATTTAATTTTAACACAGTTCTGTTGCCCTGCACTGAGATTTACGGATTTCAATGACAAAATAACTTTCACCAAGTCTTCAGATAGTAACCGGACACTTATAAATACATTAAACTTTCATTGTGAGTTACTGCTATTTCACGTTGAGGAGCCAGTTCGTCACGTGAAATATAAAATAGGTTCCGTGATGTTCCGGCGACGTGTCAAGTAAAGCATAACGATTACGAAGAAAGAACGCTTCGTACGTTACAAGTAGAAAGCCTGAGACCCCCAGAAAGTGAGGTGCAGTATTGTACTTGTCCCGTTCTCCAGAAGCCGTATTCTGTGGGTTTTATGTTTTACCTTACGCACCACGAATATATGCTGCTTCTAAGCACCAGCGCATTGCGTTTCTTGAGAACGAATCGTTACTGGTACTATGTGTTGTAATAAACCTAAGGGAAACGTGACGTTGGTGTTTAAGGGATTTTAGTATTTAGTTGTTATCGCGATATAACTGATGTGTTATCACAGTAAGCCGTTTTAAGGCAACGGCACGTTAAACTGTCATGAAAAAGTATCGTTCTAGTTAGGATTTGTTATAATTAAATGTAAATTATTAACACGTTCACCATTAAAGGCTACAGAAGATTGTTGTATGAAACCCAAAGTCTCCTGTAACGGAGCTACAGCCTAGCGCAGCGTGTTAAAAAGCAGAGTTTGATTGGTTCAGAAATGTTCACATGTTTGTGAAATCTTATGGGACTGCTACGGTCTTCAGTCCCTAAGCTTACACACTAGTTAACCTAAATTATCCTAAGGACGAACACACACACCCATGCCCGAGGGAGGACTCGAACCTCCGTCGGGACCAGCTACACAATCCACGACTGCAGCGCATTAGACCGGTTTGATTGGTATTGGTTCTGTTCTGATGTCTACTTTGCTTAGTGCTAAGATCTGCATCTCACATACTCTGTAAAATATTCTTCTCCTACTTCCCCTTTTGCTCTCTGCTCTATTCCATTCTAGTTTTTCACTTGTTTGTTGTGTGCTTCACTTGTTTCTAAGGTGTGTATGCTCATTCTCCTTTCTGCTCATTATATCACGATATTGTTGGTTATTTACTTTACTTGTTTCTACTGTGCGTAAAATTTTCTTCTCGTCTCTGCTCCAACTGAGCGACGTGGCGCAGTCGTTAGCACACTGGACCCGCATTCGGGAGGACGACGGTTCAATCCCGCGTCCGGCCATCCCGATTTAGGTTTTCCGTGATTTACCTAAATCGCTCCAGGCAAATGCCGGGATGATTCCTTTGGAAGGGCACGGCCGACTTCCTTCCCGGTCCTTCCGTATTCCGATGAGACCGATGACCTCGCTCTTTGGTCTCTTCCCCCAAACAATCCAACCCAACCTCTCTGCTCCATCTGTAATGCTTATATTCTTTCATACTTGACACTTAACAGTGCTGTCTAAAGAACATAACTGTCTAAAGAACATAAATCAGACTCGCATGCAGATCCTCCCAATGGTATCGTAGACTGCAAGACAGACACTAACGCTGAAATCAATAATCACTGGTTTTTGACGTCACTTTGTCTCGAAACCTGGCAGAAAATCCAAAGAGATTCCGATCGTATGTGACGTATGTTAGCGGCAAGAAACAATCAATGCCTTCTCTGCGCGATAGGAGACAGTGCTTCCAAAGCACAGCCTTCCGAAATGCCTTCACAAAAGAAGACGAAGTAAATATTCCAGAATTCGAATCGAGAACAGCTGCCAACATGAGTAACGTGGAACAAAATATCCTCGGGGTAGTGAAGCAACTTAAACCACTTAATAAAAGCAGGTCTTCTGGTCCAGACTGTATTCCAATTAGGTTCCTTTCGGAGTATGCTGATGCATTAGCTCCATACTTAACAATCATATACAACCGTTCGCTCGACGAAAGATCAGTACCCAAAGGCTGGAAAGTTGCACAGGTCACACCAACATTCAAGAAAGGTACTGAAGTAATCCACTAAATTACAGGCCCATATCGTTAACGTCGATATGCATAGGATTTTAGAACATATATTGTGTTCCAACATTATGAATTACCTCGAAGAAAACTGTCTATTGACACACAGTCTACATGGGTTTCGAAAACATCTTTCCTGTGAAACACAACTATCTCTTTATTCACATGAAGTGTTGAGTGCTATTGACAAGGGATTTCAGATCGACTCCGTATTTCTGGATTTCCGGAAGGCTTCGGACACAGTACCACACAAGTTCGTAGTGAAATTGCGTGATTGTGGAATATCGTCTCTGTTATGTGACTGGATTTGTGATTTCCTGTCAGAGAGGTCACAGTTCGTAGTAATTGACGGAAAGTCATCGAGTAAAACAGAAGTGATTTCTGGCGTTGCCCAACGTAGTGTTATAGGCCCTTTGCTGTTCTTTATCTATATAAACGATTTGGGAGACAATCTGAGCAGCCGTCTTCGGTTGTTTGCAGATGACGCTGTCGTTTATCGACTAATAAAGTGATCAGAAGACCAAAACATACTGCAGAACGATTTAGAAAAAATATCCGAATGATGCGAAAAGTAGCAGTTGACCATGAATAACGAAAATTGTGGAGTCATCCACATGAGTGCTAAAAGGAACTCGTTAAACTTCGGTTACACGATAAATCAGTCTAATGTAAAAGCCGTAAATTCAACTAAATACCTAGGTATTACAACAACGAACAACTTAAATTGGAAGGAACGCGTAGAAAAGTTGTGGGGAAGGCTAACCAAAGATTGCGTTTCATGTGCAGGACATTTACAAAATGTAACAGACCTACTAAGAAGACTGCCTACTGCTTGTCCGTCCTCTTTTAGAGTACTGCTGCGCGGTGTGGAATCCTTACCAGATAGGACTGATGGAGTACATCGAAAAAGTTCAAAGAAAGGCAACACGTTTTGTATTATCGCGAAATGTGGGAGAGAGTGTCACAGAAATGATACAGCATTTGGACTGGACATAATTAAAAGAAGGGCGTTTTTCGTTGCGAAGGAATCTTCTCACGAAATTCCAATCACCAACTTTCTCACCCAATGCGAAAATATTTTGTTGCCACCGACCTACATAGGGAGGAACGATCACGAAGATAAAATAAAGGAAATCAGAGCTCGTACGGAAAGATATAGGTGTTCATTCTTTCCGCGCGCTATACAAGAGTGGAATAATAGAGAATTGTGAAGGTGGTTCGATGAACCCTCTGCCAGGCACTTTAATGTGATTTGCAGATTATCCATGTAGATGTAGATGTAGATGAAGGGATGGAGATGATGCGAACCGTCAGCGTGTCTTACACGTTTCCATTTATCAACGGCCGAATCCCAATGCCCTCGTACCCATTGTAATTGTAATTGACGATGTCATCGGGTCAACATGTGAACACGGAGGATGGTCTGCTGAGCAACCCCATGTTCGACAATGTACAGGGTGATTCAAAAAGAATACCACAACTTTAGGAATTTAAAACTCTGCAACGACAAAAGGCAGAGCTAAGCACTATCTGTCGGCGAATTAAGGGAGCTATAAAGTTTCATTTAGTTGTACATTTGTTCGCTTGAGGCGCTGTTGACTAGGCGTCAGCGTCAGTTGATGCTAAGATGGCGACCGCTCAACAGAAAGCTTTTTGTGTTATTGAGTACGGCAGAAGTGAATCGACGACAGTTGTTCAGCGTGCATTTCGAACGAAGTATGGTGTTAAACCTCCTGATAGGTGGTGTATTAAACGTTGGTATAAACAGTTTACAGAGAATGGGTGTTTGTGCAAAGGGAAAAGTTCTGGACGGCCGAGAACGACTGATGAAAATGTAGCACGCATCCAGCAAGCATTTGTTCGCAGCCCAGGAAAATCGACTCGCAGAGCTAGCAGAGAGCTGCAAATTCCACAATCAACAAGACTGGAACTTATCTGTCAGTAACTACCTGAACGTCAACTACCCGAGGCGATGGATCGGCCGCCAGGCAGCCCGTGACAGAGCACTTCATCACTGGCCTCCAAGAAGCCCTGATCTTACCCCCTGCGATTTTTTCTTATGGGGGTATGTTAAGGATATGGTGTTTCGGCCACCTCTCCCAGCCACCATTGATGATTTGAAACGAGAAATAACAGCAGCTATCCAAACTGTTACGCCTGATATGCTACAGAGAGTGTGGAACGAGTTGGAGTATCGGGTTGATATTGCTCGAGTGTCTGGAGGGGGCCATATTGAACATCTCTGAACTTGTTTTTGAGTGAAAAAAAAACTTTTTAAATACTCTTTGTAATGATGTATAACAGAAGGTTATATTATGTTTCTTTCATAAAATACACATTTTTAAAGTTGTGGTATTCTTTTTGAATCGCCCTGTACGATGAACGGTGTGCTTCTAAACACTTGTGTGTGAACCAGCGTTCTGCTCTTTCGGCAGAGATGCCACAAATCACCATCTGTCCTACTTTACAGAGCAGACAAGCCTCCTAACCCCACGTTCTGTGAAGTCGTGGACGTGCAACAATTTAGCGCGTAGTAGCAGTTTCACTGTCTTTCTGCCTCTTTCCGTGGATGCTCACGACAGTAGCACGCGACCGTTCGACCAGCTTCGCCGCTTTCGACATACTCGTTCACAGGTTCTGGGTAATAATAATCTGCCCTTCGTCAAAGTCGCATATCGCAACAGATTTCCCCGTTTGGAGTGATCCGACTTCCATGTCTGCTCCTCTTACATACATACTTTCGTTATAGCGTCTCCTGGCCACAATGCCACGTGGGCAGTGGTAGTAATGCTTTGGCTCATCAGTGTATGCTGCACATTCCTTACAACAGGTCTTGTAAGTTTTTGTTATGCCCAGGCAGAATGGCTATTTCATCACCAAACATTATGACTGATATCAGTTCGAGTTGAAGTACTATTCCTATTACGATGTCTGTTGTATGTAATGGAGATGTAATCGGTATGGGGGAGACATGTAAAAAGTCTGTTCCATAGGAGCAGCGCATTATTAAAAAAACGGCATCTGTAAGGGATAGTCAAATGAAATCGAGACAGATGGAAAAATAGTAACTAAACTGTTTATTACTTCAAGACATTTATACTACTGTGAGGGAAGGCGGTCAGTGCCTTAATGGAAAAGTACTTGCGTTTGCTTACAGAGCCACAGTTCTACCTAGGGAATGCATCTCTTCGTCAGAAGCAAACCAGCGATCACTAATCTACAGAAAATAAACAATTTTTTTCAGCCCTCAGTTGCAAGGTAATTTTTACTCGTTTACCTAGGTTTCGATTCCAGTAATGGAATCTTCTTCAGAACCTATAAATTGAATCACATACGGACACATATATCACTCACTAAAAAGCATTATCAGTCTAATGATTGCATAATAAAGAAATCGAATTAAATTATTTTGAGAGCCAAACACTGGCCATGTCACAGATTAAAAATTAAAACAATAAAGACGCATAATCATAAGGTTATGCCAGTCAAAATTAAAACCATTAAGGCGAACGTAGACGGAGCTACGCCGGCCAGAAATAAGGACCACACGTGAGCGGCTCGGAAACTGGGCGTCGTGAGCAGTTTCGCGGCGAGGCTCGGCCGCGGCCAAGCGTATGCGCGAGCGCAAACGCAGGCGCGAGAGACAGACTGTCTCAAAATTACTTACAGCTAATATACATATAAACAAAATGTGACTGAAAGCCGTCCTACAATGGACAAACCTATCTATTGGTATAGCAACATTAAACAAATTATCTGAGAACGCATAACAACTGATAACAAAATAAGGATTTTTAAAACAATAGTTAGGAGCATTATTAGATATGGTTCAGAAGTGTGGACAACAAAATGGCAACTGAAATCAAAATTATTAGCCACAGAAATGGATTTCTGGAGACGTTCAGCAAGAATATCAAGACGAGAAAGATTAAGAAATGAAGTAATCAGAGACAAGACGAAATGTAAAAATTCAATTATTGATTTCATCGAGCACAAACAACTTAAATGGTATGGACACATCAGACGAATGGAACAGGAAAGGCTACCAAAATGCATAATCGACTGGGTACCAATTGGAAGAAGAAAAAGGGGACGACCACCTGATACATGGATACAGGGAGTTCAGTCAGCAATGAGGAAGAACAACATTCCTGAAGATTCATGGACAAATAGAGAAGAGTGGAGAACAATAATTAGTGACTTACTGTAATCTAGAGTAGGTGCTGGAAAAATGTACTCACATTGTAAATCCAGAAATAATAATAATCTGAGAACAAACGAAGAAAGCCAAGGCATAAAAAGTGCGATTGTACATGTGTGTCTTTGTATTTCGTTATATGCTTGGTAATGACACATAGTTGCTAAGGCGTTTTTATGTTAAAGACATTTTATGCTTAGCACTCATGGTTTCGACACTAATTTTTAGTTACTGTAGCGGGGCTTCGCCCTCTTACTATAATATTTAAATGAAAAAAATGTTTATACCTTGGCTTTGTAGTTTGTTCTCAGGTAAATTGTTTAATGGTGCTATACCAATAGATAGGTTTGTCCATTGTAGGACGGCTTTCAGTCACATTTTGTTTATATGTATATTTGCTCTAAGTGATTTTGAGACAGTTTGTCTCTCGCGCCTGCGCTTGCGCTCGCCTTAATGGTTTTAATTTTGACTGACATAATCTTATGATTATGCGTCTTTATTGTTTTAATTTTTAATCTGTGACATGGCCAGTGTTTGGCTCTCAAAATAATTTAATTAGATTTCTTTATTATGCAATCATTAGACTGATAATGCTTTTTAGTGAGTAATATATGTCCGAATGTGATTTAATTTATAGGTTCTGAAGAAGATTCCATTACTGGAATCGAAACCTAGGTAAACGAGTAAAAATTACCTTGCAACTGAGGGCTGAAAAAAAATTGTTTATTTTCTGTACATTTCACAGTTGCTGACACGCTGCAATATGTTAAAGATTTGTAGATCACTAATGTCTTTGTTCAGGGCTCCAAAAGCACAGACAGGCCTACGCGTTTCTTCGTTCTTTCGGGTACGGTGCAAACTTTCGCTGGGGAGCCATTACACATCCTCCCTACAGTACCAACCTCCCCCCCCCCTCCACCCCTCCAATGCGATGTCCATGTTGTTGGAGCCCTGGAGAAAGGCATTCGTGACCATCCACTTGCTTTGGACAAAGAGGTGGACGCCTGGGTACAGTCATGGTTCCACAGGCAACCAACCCGTGCGGGCTAGCCGCGCGGTCTCGAGCGCCTTGCCATGGTTCGCGCAGCTCCCGCCCGTCGTAGGTTCGAGTCCTCCCTATGGCATTGGTGTGTGTGTGTGTGTGTTATCCTTAGCGTAAGTTAGTTGTGTGTAGGCATAGGTACCTATGACCTTAGTCCCATGGGAACTAACCACAAATTCCCAGGCAAAGACAATTTTCTATGAAGGCACTGGGCTCATTCGAAAGTACTGTAAGGACTTGTAAGGATCGCTAAGGTGCCCATGGAATACGGCGTCAGCGGCCGCAGTCGATTCTTTTTAATTGGATGAGTCCATTCTAAAATGAAATCGAATGATCAGACAGGCTCAGTCGTGTCTAAAGCAAATAGTAGACTTTGGTTTATTGCTAAGAGAGTAATCTCAAAAGTAAGGTCTCCTATTTCTTTATAAGTACATACGCCCATGTCATATTAGCTCGCCGCCATGCTGTTCAGAAAGTTATGAACCTCTTCTTTCACCTCGGCGTCGGAGCTGAACCGCTGGGACCACAATTAGTGCTGACAGGCACTGTGAGACTGAAAAAACTCAAACGGGCAATTCAGAACCGGAGAAGAGGAATGTTCTCCCTGACAATGCTCGCCCACTCATTGTTAGGCAAACCGTTGCTCTCCTGCGACAGTTTCAGTGGAACATAATCACCCACCCACCCTATAGTCCCGACTGGGCGCCCAGTGACTATCACCTGTTCCCTAGGTTCAAAGAACATTTGGCAGGAAAGCGATTCAGCTCCGACGACGACGTGAACTTTCTGAACAGCATGGCGGCGAGCTAGTATGACATGGGCATACAAAAACTGCCACAGCGTCTACAGAAATGCATCGACAGAAATGGTGAGTATGTCGAAAAATAGCTAAATGTGATGTGATGTGAACCACTGTAGAAATAAACAGGTCTATGTACTTATAAAAAAATAGGAGACTTTACTTTTGGGACTACCCCCTCGCACAAGACTGGGAAATGCAGTCAGTCTACAAAGGAGATTGCTTGCAAATCACTCGTGTGACCCATCTTAGGATATTGTTGAAATGTGTGGGACTCGTAATAAACAGGGCTAATTGGGGATCTTCAACGTATACAAAGAAGGACAGCACGAATGGTCACAGGTTTGTTTGATCCCCGAGAGAGTTTCACTGAGACGCCGAAAGAACTGAAATGGCAGACTCTTGAAGACAGAGGAAACTGTCAAAGTATCAAGAACGGACTGGAAATAGTTACTGTATGAATCTACTACGACGCCCTACATGTTGCTCCTATAGGGATAGTGAGGAAAACATTAGATTTACTACACGCACGGAGGCATCTAAACAATCTTTCGCCCTTGCTCCATATCGGAACGGAATGGGAAACAGCGCTATAACTGTTACAACGCGACGTGCGCTCCTCCATGCATCTCACAGTGGTTTTTATATTTAATCCGTTTCCTTTTAAGGAACGATAAACCATAGTCGCTGCTAGAAATTGTTCGCGATGCATTTCGCTCGGACTTTGCTGGGAGACGGAGAAAGCACAAAACGGAGAGGAGAGCTAAGCTGCCATGCCATGAAACCTAGTATGAAGCGGCCCTTACGGTCGTCCAACGATGATTCTTTCCTGTACGTATCTGTGTAGACAGCGGACAGTAGCATGAATGGCGACTGCACTGAAGCGCCAAAGAAACTGGTATAGGCATGCGTATTCAAATACAGAGATATGTAAACAGCCAGAATACGGCACTGCGGTCAGGAACGCCATTATACACTACTGGCCATTAAAATTGCTACACCACGAACAAATGCAGATGATAAACGGATATTCATTGGACAAATATATTATACTAGAACTGACATGTGATTACATTTTCACGCAGTTTGGGTGCGTAGATCCTGAGAAATCAGTACCCAGAAAAACCACCTCTGGCCGTAATAACGGCCTTGATACGCCTGGGCATCGAGTCAAACAGAGCTCGGATGGCGTGTACAGGTACAGCTGACCATGCAGCTTCAACACGATACCACAGTTCGTCAAGAGTAGTGACTGGCGTATTGTGACGAGCCAGTTGCTCGGCGACCATTGACCAGACGTTTTCAATTGGTGAGAGATCTGGAGAATGCGCTGGCCAGGGCAGCAGTCGAACATTTTCTGTATCCAGAAAGGCCCGTACAGGACCTGCAACATGCGGTCGTGCATTATCGTGCTGAAATGTAGGGTTTCGCAGGGATCGAATGAAGGGTAGAGCCACGGGTCGTAACACATCTGAAATGTAACGTCCACTGTTCAAAGTGCCGTCAATGCGAACAAGAGGTGACCGAGACGTGTAATCAGTGGCACCCCATACCATCACGCCGGGTGATACGCCAGTATGGCGATGACGAATAACGCTTCCAATGTGCGTTCACTGCGATGTCGCCAAACACGGATGCGACCATCGTGATGCTGTAAACAGAACCTGGATTCATCCGAAAAAATGACGTTTTGCCGTTCGTGCGCCCAGTCTCGTCGTTGAGTACACCATAGCAGGCGCTCCTGTCTGTGATGCAGCGTCAAGGGTAACCGCAGCCACGGTCTCCGAGCTGATAGTCCGTGCTCTCATGCCTGTCATCTCGACTGCTAGTGATACGAGGCCGTTGGGAGCCAGCACGGCGTTCCGTATTACCCTCCTGAACCCACCGATTCCATATTCTGCTAACACTCATTGGATCTCGACCAACGCGAGCAGCAATGTCGCGATACGATAAACCGCAATCGCGATAGGCTACAATCCGACCTTTATCAAAGTCGGAAACGTGATGGTACGGATTTCTCCTCCTTACACGAGGCATCACAACGACGTTTCACCAGGCAACGCCGGTCAACTGCTGTTTGTGTATGAGAAATCGGTTGGAAACTTTCCTCATGTCAGCACGTTGTAGGTGTCGCCACCGGCGCCAACCTTGTGTCAATGCTCTGAAAAGCTAATCATTTGCATATCACAGCATCTTCCTCCTGTCGGTTAAATTTCCCGTCTTCAGCGCCTCATCTTCGTGGTGTAGCAGTTTTAATGGCCAGTAGTGTAACACAACATGTGTCTGGCGTAGTTGTTAGATCAGTTACTGCTGCTGCAATGGCAGGTGATCAAGATTTAACTGAGTCTGAACGTGGTGTTATAGTCGGCCCACGAGCTATGGGACACAGCATCTCCGGGGTAGCGACGAAGAGGGAAATTTTCCGCACGACAATTTCACAATTGTACCGTGAGTATAAGGAATCGTGTAAAACATCAAATTTCCACATAGCTCTGGCCGGAAAAAGACGACTGAAGAGAATCGTTCAAAGTGACAGAAGTTCAACGCTTCCTCAAAGTGCTAGAGATTTCAATGCTGGGCCAATAATAAGTGTCAGTGTGCGAACTAGTGAATGAAACATAATCGATATGGGCTTTCGAAGTCGAAGGCCCACTCGTCCACCCTTGATGACTGCACGACACAACGCTTTACGCCTCGCCTGTGATTGTCAACACCAACATTGGAGTGTTGATGTCTGGAAACATGTTGCCTGGTCGGACGAGTCTCGTTTCAAATTATATCGAGCGGATGAACGTGTACGGGTATGAAGAAAACCTCTTGAATCCATGAACCCTGCATGTCAGCACGTGACTGTTCTGTTGAAGCTGGTGGAGGCGCTCTAATGGTGTGGGGCGTGTTCAGCTGGAGTGATATCGGACCCCTGATACAACTAGATACGACTCTGACAGGTGACGTAAGCATCCTGTCTGATCATTTCCATCCATTTATGTCCACTGTGCATTCCGACGGACTTGGGCAATTGCAACAGGACAATGCGAGACCCTACACGTCCAAAATTGTTACAGAGTGACTCCAGGAACACTCGTCTGAGTTTAAACACTTCCGCTGGCGGCCGGGCGAAGTGGCCGAGCGGTTCTAGGCGCTACAGTCTGGAACCGCGCGACCGCTACGGTCGCAGGTTCGAATCCTGGCTCGGGCATGGGTGTTTGTGACGTCCTTAGGTTAGTTAGGTTTAAGTAGTTCTAAGTTCTAGGGGACTGATGACCTCAGAAGTTGAGTCCCATAGTGCTCAGAGCCATTTGAACCATTTTGAACTTCCGCTGGCCACCAAACTTCCCAGACATTATAAAATAACTTTTATCTTTGTTGTGAATTGGCAGGAGCCAATTCACGGGGTTTGGAGGAAGCCGAAAGGCACGCATTTAAGCTCACGCAGGCTGGCGTGAGGTCTGGAACAGGTAAAGTAATTATACTATCAAGAAAAGTACGTAGCTTCAGGAATACTTAACTTTAATCCATAATTGGTGAACATCGGTCTGACTGTACATCACAAGATAAATAGGAATTGACAATGGCGCCTTGCTAGGTCGTAGCAAATGACGTAGTGGAAGGCTATGCTAACTATCGTCTCGGCAAATGAGAGCGTATTTTGTCAGTGAACCGTCGCTAGCAAAGTCGGCTGTACAACTGGGACGAGTGCTAGGAAGTCTCTCTAGACCTGCCGTGTGGCGGCGGTCGGTCTGCAATCACTGACAGTGGCGACACGCGGGTCAGACGTATACTAATGGACCGCGGCCGATTTAAAGGCTACCACCTAGCAAGTGTGGTGTCTGGCGGTGACACCACAATCTTAATAATATGAATATTTATATATGTGTTTGGAGAGAGATATACACTCCTGGAAATGGAAAAAAGAACACATTGACACCGGTGTGTCAGACCCACCATACTTGCTCCGGACACTGCGAGAGGGCTGTACAAGCAATGATCACACGCACGGCACAGCGGACACACCAGGAACCGCGGTGTTGGCCGTCGAATGGCGCTAGCTGCGCAGCATTTGTGCACCGCCGCCGTCAGTGTCAGCCAGTTTGCCGTGGCATACGGAGCTCCATCGCAGTCTTTAACACTGGTAGCATGCCGCGACAGCGTGGACGTGAACCGTATGTGCAGTTGACGGACTTTGAGCGAGGGCGTATAGTGGGCATGCGGGAGGCCGGGTGGACGTACCGCCGAATTGCTCAACACGTGGGGCGTGAGGTCTCCACAGTACATCGATGTTGTCGCCAGTGGTCGGCGGAAGGTGCACGTGCCCGTCGACCTGGGACCGGACCGCAGCGACGCACGGATGCACGCCAAGACCGTAGGATCCTACGCAGTGCCGTAGGGGACCGCACCGCCACTTCCCAGCAAATTAGGGACACTGTTGCTCCTGGGGTATCGGCGAGGACCATTCGCAACCGTCTCCATGAAGCTGGGCTACGGTCCCGCACACCGTTAGGCCGTCTTCCGCTCACGCCCCAACATCGTGCAGCCCGCCTCCAGTGGTGTCGCGACAGGCGTGAATGGAGGGACGAATGGAGACGTGTCGTCTTCAGCGATGAGAGTCGCATCTGCCTTGGTGCCAATGATGGTCGTATGCATGTTTGGCGCCGTGCAGGTGAGCGCCACAATCAGGACTGCATACGACCGAGGCACACAGGGCCAACACCCGGCATCATGGTGTGGGGAGCGATCTCCTACACTGGCCGTACACCACTGGTGATCGTCGAGGGGACACTGAATAGTGCACGGTACATCCAAACCGTCATCGAACCCATCGTTCTACCATTCCTAGACCGGCAAGGGAACTTGCTGTTCCAACAGGACAATGCACGTCCGCATGTATCCCGTGCTACCCAACGTGCTCCAGAAGGTGTAAGTCAACTACCCTGGCCAACAAGATCTCCGGATCTGTCCCCCATTGAGCATGTTTGGGATTGGATGAAGCGTCGTCTCACGCGGTCTGCACGTCCAGCACGAACGCTGGTCCAACTGAGGCGCCAGGTGGAAATGGCATGACAAGCCGTTCCACAGGACTACATCCAGCATCTCTACGATCGTCTCCATGGGAGAATAGCAGCCTGCATTGCTGCGAAAGGTGGATATACACTGTACTAGTGCCGACATTGTGCATGCTCTGTTGCCTGTGTCTATGTGCCTGTGGTTCTGTCAGTGTGATCATGTGATGTATCTGACCCCAGGAATGTGTCAATAAAGTTTCCCCTTCCTGGGACAATGAATTCACGGTGTTCTTATTTCAATTTCCAGGAGTGTAGATTGATTTTTATTGAGACTTTACTTTAAGCTGTAACTGGTACCTGAATATTTGGTTGCTGCCTCCTTAAGTGATCAGCTTCTGCACCAGCTGGTGACGTATTATAATTTGTTGGAAGTTACTGTTCTTTAAGGTTAAAAATCCGACTCTGTTGGTTACGTCGCCGTATTGGGGATAGCTTTGAGCCCAAGTGTTCGTAGCTTTTCATACCTAAGGGCCACTGTTGTAAGTAAATAAGGTCATACAGTAATCTGCTTTTCGTGAGAAAAGGAGATTGCTTGGCACACAAACTTCCTTCAAACTACACGTCCTGCTGCATGAAAATTGGTCAGTGGAGTTCAGCACCATACTATTATACAAGAACAAAATCCAATTACTGTAATTAAGAAATTATGAGAGGTTGTTACATACTCAATGAAAACTATAGAGAATGCATTTCCTCTCCTGTATTTTAGTGAACTTTGTACACTTACAATTCTGTCGATTGATAGACGGCGACGTCAATGAAGTTCACCTCCTTTTCCAAAAACAAGATATTTCTATTCTTCACTTCCAGAAAATTTGTATACATAAATATTTGGCAACTCTTGCACATACTTTCCTCAGTTTTATCACTAAAATAGCAATTTTCATTAAATGTAGCAGTACGTTCTGAGCGACGGTCTAGCAACACGTTCTCTTTCCACAAGATACAGATTAACAGTTCCCCTCCCTTTTTTTAATATATCTTTCTTTTTATTTTTTATTTTTTTTGGAGTCCATACTTCAAGTACTTTCTGAATCAAATTTACATTTACAGTGTTTACATACATTACTGAGCTTCTTAGAATAAAATTAGGCACAAATCAGTTAAGAAAAGGGCAGTGAGGCTCACATAACATTACAACATGCACGTTCTGGGGCGTATCCAGGATGCCTCACAACGTGCCGTTCAGAAGAGATCTCCAACCCCTCATACTTTTACGGATTCATTGACAGCCCTGCAGGATTCATTTCCCTCTAGCACTTCTTCAAACATTAGTCGAGTCCATGCCACGTCGTGTTGCTGCACTTATGCGTGCTCACGGTGGCCCTACACGCTATTAGGCAGGTGCACCAGTTTCTTTGGCTCTTCACTGTAGACTGCGCGCTAGGGATCACGAGGGGTGTGCGCAGTAACAAGCCGCGCCGGTGACGTCAGAGTGAACCCAACGCGCTCAGCTCGGCAGCCCGCGATTGCCAAAACGTATTCTGTTCTTATTGCGTTTATGAGTGAAAACAATGTTATTTACAGCATTGTGTATTTTTACTAGTTACTGGCGATTTGGGAGAGAGTTTCGCCGTAATTATCAGTGTATTGAGGCATTTTTCAGAGTTATCTTTAAGTGGAAACTAATGATTTGCTGCGCGATCGCCAGTTGTACCAACCACAAGAGACAACTAAATAAGTTAGCAAACAAGTGTCAGATATCTAGAATGAGATTTTTACTCTGCAGCGGACTGTGCACTGATATGATACTTCCTCACAGATTAAAAGTGTGTGCCGGACCGAGACTCGAATTCGGGACCTTTGCCTTTTGCGGGCAAGTCCTCCACCAACTGAGCTACCCAAGCACGACTCACTCCCCGTCCTCACAGCTGATATGAAACTTCCTGGCAAATTAAAGCTGTGTGCCAGACGGAGACTCGAACTTGGGAACTTTGCCTTTCGCAGGCACATCAGTGCACACTCCGCTGCAGAGTGAAAATCTGATTCTGGAAACCTCCCCCAGGTGGTGAGTAAGCCATGTCTCTGCAATATCCTTTCTTTCAGCAGTGCTAGTTCTGCAAGGTTCGCAGGAGAGTTCAGAAGTAAAGCTGTGAGGACGGAGCGTGAGGCGAAAGGCAAAGGTCCCGAGTTCGAGTCTCGGTCCGGCACACAGTTTTAATCTGGCAGGAAGTTTCAAGTGTCAGATATTTCCCAAAAACAATGGGACAATGGTATTGTCAGTCAGTAGTGTATGAGGTGCTACAGTATTAATATGTTTGAAGACCAGGAGCTGATTTAAGAGAGACGTGCATCTGTTGTTGTGAAACTCCTCTTGATCAATGTATAAAGTACTGTACGAATTAATACTGAAATGTCTACAGAAAATTGCCTAAACGTGCATGTTAAAATAATACTAAATTGCTTGAAAATTAAAATATCTTGAGCTGTTGCCACCGCTTCTGTGTCGAAAATTCCAGTTATTGAACTGTAGCAACATTTGATGCTATTTCTCACGCAAAAAAGTTAATTATCGAATGCAAACAAGTTCATAATCTCTAATTGGTTGTGGCTCCCCCTGCAACCCCGCCATCCCCTCCACAAAAAAACAAGTGTTGCACACAATAACATACAAATCTGTAAAACACTTTCTGTAAAAAATGTAATTAAAAAGTCGTAACAACTCCAATTTACTGCCAACAAAGCAATATCACGTGAGTGAAATGTAGCAGTACGTGGAAAAAAAAAAAAAACAAAAACAAAAAAAAAAAAAACCACACATCCACTTTTACATTCGTGTGTGTCAATCAACATTGTATTCATATGCTCGCAATCGATCATAAATAACCAGTACAATACCGTCTACATACGCACAATGCACTGGCAAGAAATCTATTGCAGTTATTCTGTAAAGGTTCGAAGGTTCCGAGGTGAAAAGTTGGTTGGTTGGTTGTTTGGGGAAGGAGACCAGACAGCGTGGTCATCGGTCTCATCGGATTAGGGAAGGATGGGGAAGGAAGTCGGCCGTGCCCTTTCAGAGGAACCATCCCAGCATTTGCCTGGAGGGATTTAGGGAAATCACGGAAAACCTAAATCAGGATGGCCGGACGCGGGATTGAACCGTCGTCCTCCCGAATGCGAGTCCAGTGTCGAACCATTGCGCCACCTCGCTCGGTGGAGGTGAAAAGCACCAGAACTATCTTTTATGCAATTTTGAGCCAGGAATTACGTGTATAGGGTTTTGCCTAACTTTTTTAAGTTATTAATTCTGAGGTAACAAAAAAGGTTCATGATACATTATTACAGACACAGCTAAAGTTCTACAACCGCGATTCATCAAAAATGGTTCAAATGGCTCTGAGCACTATGCGACTTAAGTTCTAAGGTCATCAGTCGCCTAGAACTTCGAACTAAGTAAAGCTAACTAACCTAAGGACATCACACACATCCATGCCGGAGGCAGGATTCGAACCTGCGACCGTAGCGGTCGCTCGGTTCCAGACTGTAGCGCCTAGAACCGCACGGCCAATCCAGCCGGCCCGCGATTCATCCATCAGCTGTACGAGTTATTGTTTATTGGCATCAGTCGTAGCGACCATCATGGCAAGAAGATTAAAAACAATGAAATATGCAGTGTACGCATAAGATCAAGTAGATATGTTAACAGATACGTCAATATATTATGTGAAAAGGCTTGCAAAAGCAATACAGGCTGAGTCACTAACTATGGCCACCTGGAATAACTCCGAAAGAATGACAGTAACTGAAATGTTTGTGAGACAAATGTTGCATGGGACAACGGAGGCCATAATATGACTCTGTTTTTTTTTTTTTTTTTTTTTTTTTTTGTTAGGTGGAGTCGCGTCAGAGATATGAAGATCAACTTTGTTTTTTTAAATGGGATGCTATAGTTTGGTACTTTTTTTCTGATAGCGGCTATCGAGCCGAATGTTGTAACAGTAAGGTCTTTGAAGGTCAACAAATGTCAAAAAGGTGGCATGAACGTCCATTTGCAGTAGATGTTCCAAGTGATGACCATTGCTATCAGTGCAGCACTGAAATCTTCTGATCATGGATTGAGTAGGATTCCTTATCACTTCGGCACTTGTCGAGGCACATGCTCTGACAATTCTGTCTCGTATATCGTGCAGATAGTAAATATTCGCCGAATACGGAGTATCCATCTAACGTGCCATTGACATGTAAATACAATTCGACGGTTTTGCAATACAACACTAATAGGAACGGTAAGACTAGTATCGACGAATAAAGCGAATGTGAATGATGTTTTCCTTCGAAGAACAAGTCGATATGCTTCTCATTTATAGAGAATGCCAACGAAATTCAGCGGGAGCTAGAGACTTTTCTGCTGAAAGATAACCCCAACGTACTCACCCTACACGTCCTACGTTTAAATATGTGTATGATAAACTGAGAACAAGTGTGTTTTTAACGCATCAGAAACATATCCGGCAAAGGAAAGTGACTAACAATTAAATGGAAATTGGTACTGTTCAAATGGCTCTGGGCAATATGGGACTTAACATCTGAGGTCATCAGTCCCCTAGAACGTAGAACTACTTAAACCTAACTAACCTAAGGACATCACACACATCCCTGCCCGAGGCAGGATTCGAACCTGCGACCGTAGCGGTCGCTCGGTTCCAGACTGTAGCGCCTAGAACCGCTCGGTCACTTCGGCCGGCTTGGTACTGTTGCCGCTGTGGTTCGAGACAGTTGTGTTAGTTCGCGTCAAATCGCAAGGGAATCTGCCATGAGCCAGAGAAATGTCTTTCGTGTTCTGCATCGCCATAAATATCATCCTTACCATATCAGTCTCCACCGAAAAGTAACTGGTACGGATGGAACGCGTCGCATAGAATTCTGCCGATGGGCTCAACTTCAGATTCAGAGGGATGACACATGTTTAATTCGATTTTATTTACTGACGAGGCTACATTCAGGAACCATTGAAATGTTAATTTGCATATCATGCATTATTGGTCAACTAGAAAACCATGCTGGCTGCTGCAAGCTGCACACCAAAAACAGTGGCCGGTGGATGTATGGTGCGGGATTCTGGAGGACAGAATTATAGGCCCCTATTTCATCGAAGGAAATGTTAAAGGTAGGATGTACACCACATCCTGCAAATAACATTAGGTCTGTTATTGGCAAGGAAGAGAAAGTAGCATAAACACGATGGGTGCCCGGCACATTTTTCGCTGAATGCTAGAAATGAGTTACAGAGGCAATTCCGTAATCGTAGGTTTGGACATGGAGGAGATGTGTCGTGGGCGGCTCGTTCGCCAGAGTCTTCTTGTGGGCATTCGTAAAAGACATTGTTTATAAATCCAACTACACCAGAAGCTATGCGAGAGAGAATTGTCAGAGCATGTGCTTCTATAAGGAATGCGATAAGGAATACCACTCAGTCCGTGATAAGAGGATTTCAGCAGTGCATTGATACCAATGGCCATCACTTCGAACACCTTCTGTAAATGAACGTCGATGTCACCTTTTTGACCTTCGTTGACCTACAAAGACCGCACTGCTACACATCATTGGATTCGTTTCGATAGCTACTATCAGAAAATGATTACCAAACTATAGCACCCCATTAAAAAAGAAAAGAAAAGGTTGACCTTCATATCTCTGAGGCGACCCCACCTAGCAACAAAAAACCAGCGTCATGCCGGCCGGAGTGGCCTTGCGGTTCTAGGAGCTACAGTCTGGAACCGCGAGACTGCTACGGTCGCAGGTTCGAATCCTGCCTCGGGCATGGATGTGTGTGATGTCCTTAGGTTAGTTAGGTTTAAGTAGTTCTAGGTTCTAGGGCACTGATGACCTCTGAAGTAGAGTCCCATAGTGCTCAGAGCCATTTGAACCATTGTCATATTATGGCCCCCCTTGTCCCACGCAACATTTTTTGCGCAAATGTTTCAGATGCTGTCGTACTTTGGGAGTTATTCTTGGTGGCAATAGTTAGTGCCTCGCCCTGTATATCATTTGGATGAGCAATTCGTCTTTCCTTTAGATGAATAGAAAGTTCACTAAGTTTAAAATGTTTACGCAACCATACACAATACTGCATAACTCTAAGCAGCACAAAATTCGCCTCACAATAACTTACACCCATGTGTGAAGGAAACAGCGTACAATCGATCTCAGATAAACAGAGAACGTCAAAGAACACATGCATATACAAGAACTTCAGAGATTATAATGTAAACTACGTATTATCATCTGTTGATCCAATGGAATTAAATTTTCCTTGAGACCAATGAGTCTCAACTTCATTACTGGTACAAGCTGAAGAAATGAATTAAAATTTGTGCAACTGCTGTGAGTTGACACCGTGTCTTTTGCTTACTAGGCAGATGTGCTAGCCATTACACATTGTAGCACTACGGGTAACACAACTGCATGGACCACTCTAGCCCGGTGCCCTCCCTAACACACACTTCAGTTGACGCCTCAGCACATTTTCCCCTTCTTAAATCACCAGTATTGCCAAAGTCTCCAATATTGGAACAGTACTGCAACTTTGTACGTAATGAGGAAATCCTACCTGTACCTTAGGCGCAGTTTATCTATTGATCTGACGGAATTAAATTTTTATTTATTTTTAATTCCATCAATACATCACCTACGCCTGAGGTACAGGCAGGATTTTCCCATTAAGTAAAAAGCTGGGCCGCAATTCCAATACTCGGAGAGCCTCGGCAATATCGACTGCCTCCAAAGCAAAAAGACCCGTGTACAAATTCTAGCTGTTGTAAAAATTGTGATACATTTCTTCAGCTTCTAATATTATCGAGCGTTCTATCATATTCGATGTAGGTTTAATACAAACACATACATTGTCAGGAATCAGAGAGGTGTAAAGAATAAGGTATTACAATGTATCATTGTTTTTTAAATTTATTCTAGATGCCCCATTCAATATTTGTAATACTGCATGATTAGATACAAGATACATTAATAATAAGCCTAATTATAACGAGGTACAATAGAATGGATGAAAAGTGTTAACAATGGAAAACATTTATATGATTGATACAGGTTTACAGGTAGAACATGATATAAAATTATAGTAATAATTACACTCGCAACTGTAAAGTTCTGTATGATCAATATAACGCTCGCAGGCAGAACACGAGGAAAAGTATACATATAAATTCACTGTAGAAAACTTCGTATGATCGATTTACGTTTTTCAACTAGAACATCATTTCCTCTTTGTCTTTTAGTAGCATTAATATTCATATGATGGGAGGCATTATTAAATTGCAAAATTTGTGAAATTAGCCCATGTACGACGCTTTATCGAGAGGCCAGCTGCCCCCCTTTTCTTTAATACTTTTCATTAGGAAATCTCGCTCCGTGTTAAGTTCACGACTCACACGTAACAGGTGAATCACTGTTTTATCACTTTCTTCGCACGTTCAAGCAGCACTCAGGGCTAGCCTGAACCGATGCTAGTAACACATTAATTTTCCATGTCTGGTGTCATGTAAGATTACAGACAAGCGATTCTGTTGTAGTTTCGTGTTGCGTTTTCTCGAACTGCTTGTTTGGAAAGCTTGTCTGCCAGTACATTCCCGGGTGTCCTGCTCGTCCATTCGTCCCTTACAAGTTAATATGCCATTTCCTCTGACGCACCTCTCTAATTGATCTGTTAAATGTAAATGATTCATGTAAGATTACAGACAAGCGATTCTGTTGTAGTTTCGTGTTGCGTTTTCTCGAACTGCTTGTTTGGAAAGCTTGTCTGCCAGTACATTCCCGAGTGTTCCTGCTCGTCCATTCGTCCGTTACAAGTTAATATGCCATTTCCTCTGACGCACCTCTCAAATTGATCTATCAAATGTAAATGATTCCTGGAATTTTTTAACGAATCCAGCGTAATTATACTGTTGCTGTCTATTACAGCTGGCATTTTAACATTTTTTCTTGTAACTTCTCTAGTTTCTCCAAGGTTCGCGAGATTACAAATGGCCGGCCTCTGTGGCCGAGCTGTTCTAGGCGCTTCAGTTCGGAACCGCGCTCCTGCTAGGGTCGCAGGTTTGAATCCTGCTTCAGGCATGGATGTGTGTGATGTCTTGGGGACTGATGACCTCAGATGTTAAGTCCCATAGTGCTTAGAGCCATGTGAATCATTTTGCTCTGCTTGCTTAATGGTGCACCCATACTTTCATGGGTACTGTGACGGTACGTCACATAAATATTGACATTTTTATCGGTTGTATACCGTAATTATTTTATGAATATAATTAGTGTAAAAGATATAGTTAATGTTCTTGAAACAACTGATATGCAGCGATAATTAAAGAGTAACATCTTTAGTTAATGTCTATGAAAATAAAAAGGATCAAAAGAGAGACGCGATTTTACGGCCAAGGAGGAGGACGTATTTTGTGGTACACACACTGTTTTGTTTCGCTATACGGAAGGCAGCCATTGAACAGCTACACATATTTTATGTAAGTTATTCGTATTTATTGCTAAAATAAACTTGTTATTATTATTACAAAATGAATTTCTTTGTAATAGTTGTCACCTCAAATGCTCGCAGTGGCTAATTATTTGTAATAAGCATTTTTTCAGTAATTTGCGCTGCGAGAAGCTCATCTTCCGATGCAGCCTCTGGTCGGCCATTACGCGCCGAAGAATTACTTTATTTTTCAGTGTTAACAGTAACTGTAAATGGGAGAGATTTCGTTATAAGAACCTTTTTAAATTGCAACAGAAAATTAATTTACGTTAAAGTTCATGTTTTTAAACTATACAGATTCCGTGAGTTCGGTAAGTTTTATCTTGGCCGCTCCACGGCAACAATCGAAATTCTCTCAAGCCTTGCTTTGCAATCAATAAGTAGAAATTAACAAAATTACATTCAATTCAGTTAACGGCAACTATATTTTAGCCATGACGTTCAAAATCTAAAGATGGTACATGAATAACTGAGGTCCTTCAAGAATCCGTTTCATGTTTACTTATGCACGCAAGTAAAAGTGATAAGAATAGACAATATCGCTGAGAGAAAGAAGCATGCTGATAAATTAAAAAATAAAAATATATGAAATATATACGTAACTTTTTTTGTATATGACATAGCGAATGCCACCGACGTCACAGTACGTCAACTGATAGGCAGGTGTGGATGAACAGCTGTTTCAACAGTGTGTACACGCTCCGTATTTGTGGAAACACGATGAAATTGTCACTCAGAGAGTGGTAGTTACAGGTAATAGGATACCTAGAGCGTAGTATGCTAGCTTACTTCCCGCAAAGGTACAGGTCCTAACTTCAAGACTCTAATGTTTTGTAAATCTTAAATGCCCATCCAAAACCTTACAAGGGGAGGCCACCAATTGTGAAATTCAGATTCGATTCATACTGCGCATAATAAAAGCTCATGGCCAGAGGTGTAATGTGGCAAAGCACCAAGATGCACTTCTCAGCCGTTGTCGAGAAAATCGACAGTTAAAAGAAACCGTTGCGGTGAAATACTCTCTACGGTTAATGATTTTCTACAGCGTCGTGGCGCAACGGTAAGCGCTAGGGTTCGTAATCCGAAGTTCGCCGGATCGAATCTCGCGCCATGCAATATTTTTTTATTATTAGTTTTTTGCAATTCAAATATATATATATATATATATATATATATATATATATATATATATATATATATATATATATATATAAACTATTAATGAATTGCTTATGCATGTTGGTGAAAGCGGATCGCTCTCCAATTGTACCGCCTCCATTTTTCCGTTTGTTTAACAGGGTGTACCAAAGCTGTCCCGTCCGCACTGATTTTCGACGATGTTATAAGTTGCGCTAGGGACCGCATCTACCTTCTTTCGAAGTTAGCAGGCAACTACGGTGTTATGGGGCGGCTCGTTTCGGCCCATTCAACATCTGTCCTTCAAGTGTAACGAGCGAGTAACGGAGCTTATATTTCATACCTGGCACAGCAAGTTTGTGTTCGTGGGGTCTCCATTCTAATTCGAACGTTTGACTTACGCTATACGTATTCGTTTCTACGTCTTCCGTTAACTATACGTGGTTAACATTATGAAAACAATTAATAACATTTGTGAAATACAACTTTGTTTGCGGAAAACATAATGATGTTCGAAGTCGCCAGTTTTTCCACGACAAACGACTTTCAACAAGTTATTATATGCATAATGGTTGCAACTGATTGCCGGGAATTATATATATATATATATATATATATATATATATATATATATATATATGAATTACAAAGACAAATACTAAAAAAAAGTTGCATGGAGCGAGATTCGATCCGGCGACCTTCGGAGTACGAACCCGAGCGCTTACCGGTGCACCACCACGCTGTAGAAAATTACTAATCGTAGAGAGTATTTGACCGCAACGGTTTCTTTTAACTGTGGATTTTCTCGACAACGGCTGAGAAGTGCATCTTGGTGCTTTGCCACATTACACCTCTGGCCATGAGCTTTTATTATGCGCAGTATGAATCGAATCTGAATTTCACAATTGGCGCCCCCCCCTTGTGAGTGAACAACCAGTTTGTGACCACAAGCATCGTCGTCGCCGGCTGATACTCTTATCCAAGTTTTAATTTTTTTTGTTGCATTTCCATTATTGCATGACAGCTCTGGTATGGAGACGCCTATGGTGGCTTAGCAGACCAATCCTGGCGTGAAACGTCCGCCCCCACACGTTAGACACAATTTAGGGTGGAGGGTGAGGGTGGGGCTGGTGAAGTACGCATTCGTTTTCCTGCCTCCGCTGTTCCTGCCCAAAATGTCGGGCAGCTACTCAAGTATGTAAGTCTGCGGGCTTTCGTGGCCGTTGTTACTGAAGTTAAAATCTTCTGGGTTATTAGGTGGCGTCATGTTTCTTCTAAAATGTTCGACGTTTCAAGCCCTATGCTAGGATCTTCCTCAGGAGCTTTTCGTGTTCTAGCAGTAGTGGACACCAAAAGATCCTGAGGAAGATCCCAGCAGAGAGGTCGAAACGTCGAACATTTTTAGAAGAAACATGACACGGCGTAATAACCCAGAAGATTTTAACTTCATCTACTCAAGTAGTTGTCCGCCAATGTTTACGATCTCCTGCTGCGTCGTACCAGTTACTTGGATCAGTCATTAGACTCTTCAGGTTCTTCTTCAGTTGGTCGTTATAGTGCTTCACAGCAGCACCACGGGGTCTCCCTCCTATGCTAACTTCACTGTCCAACATTTGTCGAGCAAGTCTGTTGCTCTTCGTCCGCTGGACACGCCCAGTTCATCTCAGTTGGTGACCAATAGCAATGGCTTCTGCACTGCACACCTTAGCCTTCTCCAGAACCCAAGTCTTTCTACATCTACATCTACATCTACATTGATACTCCGCAAGCCACCCAACGGTGTGTGGCGGAGGGCACTTTACGTGCCACTGTCATTACCTCCCTTTCCTGTTCCAGTCGCGTATGGTTCGCGGGAAGAACGACTGTCTGAAAGCCTCCGTGCGCGCTCGAATCTCTCTAATTTTACATTCGTGATCTCCTCGGGAGGTATAAGTAGGGGGAAGCAATATATTCGATACCTCATCCAGAAACGCACCCTCTCGAAACCTGGCGAGCAAGCTACACCGCGATGCAGAGCACCTCTCTTGCAGAGTCTGCCACTTGAGTTTATTAAACATCTCCGTAACGCTATCACGCTTACCAAATAACCCTGTGACGAAACGCGCCGCTCTTCTTTGGATCTTCTCTGTCTCCTCCGTCAGACCGATCTGGTACGGATCCCACACTGATGAGCAATACTCAAGTATAGGTCGAACGAGTGTTTTGTAAGCTACCTTCTTTGTTGATGGAGTACATTTTCTAAGCACTCTCCCAATGAATCTCAACCTGGTACCCGCCTTACCAACAATTAATTTTATATGATCATTCCACTTCAAATCGTTCCGCACGCATACTCCCAGATATTTTACAGAAGTAACTGCTACAACTACATCTGCATCTACGCCATTACTCTGCTATTCACAGTTAAGTGCCTGCCAGAGGGTTCACTGAACCACCTTTAAGCTGTGAAAAACAACTAGCTCTTTATTCACACGAAGTGTTGAGAGCTGTTGACAAGGGATTTCAGATCGATTCCGTATTTCTGGATTTCCGGAAGGCTTTTGACACTGTACCACACAAGCGGCTTGTACTGAAATCGCGTGCTTAGGGAGTATCGTCTCAGTTATGTGACTGGATTTGTGATTTCTTGTCAGAGAGGTCACAGTTCGTAGTAATTGACGGAAAGACATCGGGTAAAACAGAAGGTAGTCTTATAGGGCCTTTGCTGTTCCTTATCTATATGAACGATTTTGGAGACAATCTGAGCAGCCGTCTTAGGTTGTTTGCAGAAGATGCTGTCGTTTATCGACTAGTAAAGTCGTCAGAAGATCAAAACTACATCGAAAAAGTTCAAACAAAGACAGCATCTTTTGTATTATCGCGAAATATGGGAGAGAGTGTCACAGAAATGACACTGGATTTGGGCTGGAAATCATTAGAAGAAAGGCCTTTTTCGTTGCGGCGGAATCTTCTCACAAAATTACAATCACCAACTTTCTCCTCCGAATGCGAAAATATTTTGTTGACACCGACCTACATAGGGAGGAACGATCACCAAGATAAAATAAGGGAAAACAGAGCTCGTACGGAAAAATATAGTTCATTTTTTCCGAGATTGGAATAATAGAGAATTGTGAAGGCACTTGAACGTCATTTGCAGAGTATGCTTGCAGAAGCTCTCTCTCTACCGTTCCACTTTCCTCAACCCACCGATTCCATATTCTTTTAACAGTGATTGGATCTCGACCTACGCGAGCAGCAATGTCGCGATACGATAAACCGCAGACCGACCTTTATCAAAGTCGGAAACGTGATGATACGCATTTCTCCTCCTTACACGAGGCATCACAACAACGTTTCACCAGGCAACGCCGGTCAACTGCCGTTTGTGTATGAGAAATCGGTTGGAAACTTTCCTCATGTCAGCACGTTGTAGGTGTCGCCACCGGCGCCA
The DNA here is from genome assembly GCF_021461395.2 of Schistocerca americana. Taxonomy (NCBI): domain Eukaryota; kingdom Metazoa; phylum Arthropoda; class Insecta; order Orthoptera; family Acrididae; genus Schistocerca; species Schistocerca americana. The sequence goes on from NC_060129.1 coordinate 140,699,210, forward strand.
ACCTTGTGTGAATGCTCTGAAAAGCTAATCATTTGCATATCACAGCATCTTCTTCCTGTCGGTTAAATTTCGCGTCTGTAGCACGTCATCTTGGTGGTGTAGCAATTTTAATGGCCAGTAGTGTATTAATTTATGTGGTATACACCTCTCAATTGCCGTCGATACTCCCTCTTTGAAATCATTCCACACCTTGTCTACGCTTACGTCATGAGATTGGAAGGGGAGGAGACTGTCTCTTAAAAAGGCGTAAAGAGTATTTTTATCATTTTAAATAGATGTACTTTGCGTTTGTTTTTGATGGTTGTGGGTGTTATAGTATTCAGCCTAGCAGTAACTGCGTTGTGGTCGGTAATCCTTGCATTCGTCATGATACTCACTATTTGTCCAGGATTATTTGTTGCTAAGAGGTCAAGTATGCTTTCGCGACCATTTACACTTCGAGTGGGATCATGAACGAATTGTTCAAAAATAATTTTCTGAGAAAGCATTCAGTACAATTCCGCCAGCTTTAAACACATAATTTTTCCATCTTTTCGAGGGTAGATTGAAGTCGCCACCGACTATAATTGTATGAGTGGGGTAGTTATTTGACACGAAGTCATCCCATTTGGTGTTCATAATGTAACTAAGGCTCAATTGGGTGAAGCGTTCTAGTTTTTTAAGATCACGGCGATGTAGTGTCCCGGTTTCGCAGCCATAGAACGGGGTCCAAACGGCAGATGCTGGATACACCATCAGTGTGGTGCATAGCGTGAGGTCTTTATTGAGGAAAAACTCGCTGTAGAAGACGTCCGAAAGCAACTTGTGGAGCATGCATCCTGTTGTCGACTTGTCGACGTTCTTTTCTGACGAAAAATTAGTTGACAATACACACTGATAAGCCAAGACATTATGACCTTCAAGGAATTATTAGACAAGACCAACCAATAGAGCTCTCACCCCCCCCCCCCCCCCCCCCCCAACATTTTCCACACAGACTCTCTCTCTCTTTTCACAGACACACACGCACACAAAATATAAATAAAATAAATCCCTAAATCTACTCTCTCTCTCTCTCTCTCTCTCTCTCTCTCTCTCTCTCTCTTTCTCTCCTGTTTCGGCCGGCCGCGGTGGTCTCGCGGTTCTAGGCGCTCAGTCCGGAACTGCGGGACTGCTACGGTCGCAGGTTCGAATCCTGCCTCGGGCATGGATGTGTGTGATGTCCTTGGGTTAGTTAGGTTTAAGTAGTTCTAAGTTCTAGGGGACTGATGACCACAGCAGTTGAGTCCCATAGTGCTCAGTACCATTTGAACCATTTTTTCTCCTGTTTCAAACACACACACAAAGAGGAAAAAAATCGCAACAGCTCTGAAAGATTCAGAACAACCGCCGGAACACCTTCAACTGTTCCACTGCCAGCCATCTTGTCATTACACCTTCAATTGTTCCACTGCCCGCCATGTTTGTTTTTACAAGTGGTAAAGCAGTGAAACAGTTAAAGTGACAGTCACAACGCAATATACAGGGTGATTCAAAAAGAATACCACAACTTTAGGAATTTAAAACTCTGCAACGACAAAAGGCAGAGCTAAGCACTATCTGTCGGCGAATTAAGGGAGCTATAAAGTTTCATTTAGTTGTACATTTGTTCGCTTGAGGCGCTGTTGACCAGGCGTCAGCGTGAGTTGATGCTAAGATGGCGACCGCTCAACAGAAAGCTTTTTGTGTTATTGAGTACGGCAGAAGTGAATCGACGACAGTTGTTCAGCGTGCATTTCGAACGAAGTATGGTGTTAAACCTCCTGATAGGTGGTGTATTAAACGTTGGTATAAACAGTTTACAGAGAATGGGTGTTTGTGCAAAGGGAAAAGTTCTGGACGGCCGAGAACGACTGATGAAAATGTAGCACGCATCCAGCAAGCATTTGTTCGCAGCCCAGGAAAATCGACTCGCAGAACTAGCAGAGAGCTGAAAATTCCACAATCAACTGTATGGAGAGTCCTACGAAAAAGGTTAGTTATGAAACCGTGACAGAGCACTTCATCACTGGCCTCCAAGAAGCCCTGATCTTACCCCCTACGATTTTTCTTTATGGGGGTATGTTAAGGATATGGTGTTTCGGCCACCTCTCCCAGCCACCATTGATGATTTGAAACGAGAAATAACAGCAGCTATCCAAACTGTTACGCCTGATATGCTACAGAGAGTGTGGAACGAGTTGGAGTATCGGGTTGATATTGCTCGAGTGTCTGGAGGGGGCCATATTGAACATCTCTGAACTTGTTTTTGAGTGAAAAAAACCTTTCTAAATACTCTTTGTAATGATGTATAACAGAAGGTTATATTATGTTTCTTTCATTAAATACACATTTTTAAAGTTGTGGTCTTCTTTTTGAATCACCCTGTATAGTGTTTGACAGTAATGAAGATGATTAAAAGGAAAATGTAAATGAAACATTATGTAAATAGACATACGCATAGAATTAAATAATTTCAGACGTAGAAGTAACAAGTTCTCAAATCGTAATTTTGGCTTAAACAATTCGTGTACTTTAAGGCAGGGGTCTCCAAACTACGGCCCGCGGGCCGAAACCGGCCCGCAAGTTCCGGCAAACCGGCCCGCGTTAGCTGGCCGGACCTCCCCGGCATCCGGCCCTCCAAATATTTGAGGTGCTACCTATACTGCCAACAAGTGAGTTTCGAGGCCTATCGCGACCAATACACCGCGACATTGTCGGAGCTCTATCTTTACAAAGCGGAAGGTCACGGTTGAACTTGTGTCTATCCACAATAAACAGACAGACCATTCTCCGTGCGATAGTGAAAAAAAAAAGAACTATTAACAGACTAGTTCGGCAAAAACATTTTGAGTAAAAAAAATTCTCTCCATTTTATTTTACTCACGAGTCTGGTGCAAGTGTTTCAAATGGACGCCACTTCGGTGACTAGCCTTAGTAATCGATCATTATGGAAGATGCTTCTTTTCACTTTCTTTTGATTACGTTGTAAAATACACATAGCAAGTAAATCGTATAGCCGACCGCGGTGGCCGAGCGGTTCTAGGCGCTGCAGTCCGGAACCGCGCGACTGATACGGTCGCAGGTTCGAATCCTGCCTCGGGCATGGATGTGTGTGATGTCCTTAGGTAAGTTAGGTTTAAGTCGTTCTAAGTTCTAGGGGACTGATGACCTTAGATGTTAAGTCCCATAGTGCTCAGAGCCATTTGAACCATTTAAATCCTATAAACTATTTTTATTTCAAGGCAATTTAAAGAAAATACAATACCTGGTGTACATAATGATATTGGATATTTTAGTTGTAACTTGTGTATAAAAATAACTGTAATTAATTTATATCTTGAAAACTCAGTGTTAGAGTATTAACGTAAAGAAATTTAACATCTTAGTGATAATTAGTGACTTTTATGTAGCTGTAACTTTCCTTTCATAATTACCTCCAGTTGTGGATCAAGTTTACTGGTAGAGATAATCATCAGCGACTTCAAATGCTCATTACTTAATTTCGATCTGTAAATACTTTTTACATGTTTCATTTTGGAGAAAAGGCACGTCCACCAAACACAATTATGTAATTAAATAAAAATCGTAGTTAGTTTCAACCTTAGATTTTTGCGATTTCATCTTTCCTTTCGCCTTACATCACGGTGATCATCGAGTGCAAGGGTGCTTTAATGCCACTAGGTAGATCTTGGCCCTTATGACTTCGTGAAGGAGGCAATGTGGCCCGCGGACTAAAAAGTTTGGAGACTCCTACTTTAAAGGATAAGTGGTTGCAGATGACAAACTGTGCAACAAAACGGTCACTGTAGAAACACAACACATCAAAGAAACCACACAACGTGGTAAAAAGGTGTGAATTCGTAATTTATGTGTTTTTTCAAATATCTGTAATTACGATTTAAAAACTAATAGCTACATGTATACAAACAGCAAAGAATACTCTTTATCTGTAACAGATGGAAAATAAAAACCCACTGGAGATGCTGCAACTACAGTGAAACATGTTTGGGTTAACAAACAAAAAATGTGTTTTGCTAAAGGCGGACCCTATCCAAAAATGTACACATTATGACCACTGCCCACCGCAACGGTGGATTCCGCCTGCTGGCGTTGCGGGCACGTGACGCGGGACTAAAGTACCGGGTGATCAAAAAGTCAGTAGAAATTTGGAAAGTGAATAAATCACAGAACAATGTAGATAGGGAGGTACAAATTGATACACATGCTTGGAATGACGTTGGGTTTTATTAGAACCAGAAAAAATACAAAGGTTCAAAAAATGTCAGACAGATGGCGCTTCATCTGATCAGAATAGGAATAATTGGCATAACAAAGTAAGGCAAAGTAAAGATGATGTTCTTTACAGGAAATGCTCAAAATGCCCAACATCATTCCTCAACAATAGCTGTAGTCTAGGAATAATGTTGTGAACAGCACTGTAAAGCATGTCCAGAGTTATGGTGAGGCATTGGCGTCGGATGTTGTCTTTCAGCATCCCTAGAGATGTCGGTCGATCACGATACACTTGCGACTTCAGGTAACCCCAAAGCCAATAATTGCACGGACTGACGTCTGGGGACCTGGGAGGCCAAACACGACGGAAGTGGTGGTCTAGCAATACTTTGTTCTTTTTGGTCATTCCAAGCATGTGTGTCAATTTTTACCTCTCTATCTACATTATTCCGTGGTTTATTAAGTTTTCAAATTTATACTGACTTTTTGATCACCCAGTATGTAAGCGTATCAGACACGGACAGGGGATCAGCCTAGCAAAGATATGGGCTGCAAATGCGGAAATTCATTGAGACAAGCGACTTTGACAGAGGGCAGATTGTTATCATGCAGAGCCTGTGAACGAAGCTGGTGGAATGTTCACGTGCTACTGTCGTGAGCATCTGCGGAGAGAGATAGGAGGACAGTGAAGCTACCACTTGGTTGGACGTCCACGACTCTTCACTGAACGTGGGGTTCGGAGGCTTGTCTGCTCTGCAAAGTAGAATGGATGGTGATCTGTGGCATCTCTGCCGCAAGAGCACAATGCTGGTGCACGCACATATGTTTCAGAGCATTAGTTGAACATGGAGCTCTTCAGCAGACCTCCGCTACGTGTTCACATGTTGACTCAACGACGTCGTCAGTTACGAGTGCAGTGGGAACGGGACCTTCGGGATTCGACCGTCGATCAATCGAAACGCGCCGGCTCTTCGGATGAATCATATTTTTGCTACACTAGGTCGCTGGTCGTCACCACAAACGCCATCATCGAGGAGAACGACGGCTCGAAACGTGCAGCGCGCCACGGTCGCAGGTTGGTGGCAGCGGTATTACGCAGTGGGAGGCAGTCTCCTTCGCTTGCACGGCACTGTAACCTCCCCCTCACTTATCGACCTTAATGACAGTGAAAAATTAAACCGCGTGTGCCTAATGGAAATTTGGGAAAAGCAATCGTCACCGAAGTTAATCTGTCGGTAAAGAGGGAGGAAAGGGTTACATCTAAATGAAAGGAGAAATGCAAATGAAACTGGTGGAAATTAATTTTGAAAAGGGGTAAAGTTAATAAAGAAAGTTAATGTGCGGCCGTTACGTTAACAATCAACTAGCGGTAATTAGATATTTGAGATTTGGGGGGGAATCACGGTCGCCAGTCCTAAGGACAATTAGTATACTAACTGAAAAAGAAAGGTTATTACACGTATAATTAGCACTAGAAGCGTGGCAACTGAAGGTTGACACGTGTAGTGTGAAAACTGAAAGTTTGTCAGAAGTAATAAATTTTGCTGCACTCTGACTTAATTTAGCAAAAGAATTAATAAAACCGGAAAATTGAAAGTTAATTTAGTGACTGAAATTAATAAGAAGCTTTCTTTCTTAAGCACATCGAAATTCAGTAAAATACGGTTGGACTACCTCAACAATCATTTCAAAAGCAACTTGACTCTGCGCAATTTAGAAATAAGAGATTTAACTTTGAACTTGAATTAAATGATTCTGAACAACTAACAATAGTAAAATTTTGTACGTACCAAGCTGAGCTGCAGTCACAGGTAAGCTAAAATATGCTAACAAAACTCGCACTCTTAATTTGTGCTTCTGTAATCTAAATATTGTAGCCAGCTATGAATATTTTAACTGAACTTTGAAATTAAGGCAGTGAAATTGAATGATGCTGGCGTTTGAATTTCAACGACACTCGGGTTCATTCCGGAAAAGGAAGGGACCCTGCTTGGTAATGCAATTGGGACAATGAGCAACAAAAGTTCATGCTAAGTTGCTGTAATTTTGCGAGGCAAATGGAACAGTTTGAAAAGCTGAGGTCTGCCATACAGTTCTGAAACTTTACGTGCTTTTAGTCTCCCCTGTTGGTTGATTGAAGGTTTGAAGTCGTCGATCGAGGAGGTGGCGACAGTCACTCATTGTCGGCCGTCGCTGTTGCAGAAGCTGGATGTTGGCGCGCCTTCTTCTCGACACGGTCACCAGACGAAACGGGCTCTTGATGTGCGCCAGCTAATGCTTCCCGTCCGCGACACCATGTCAGAAACTTATCATCGCAAGTCGAGCGCAATTACACGCTGCCAAACCCGGAAAGCGCGGCAACTCGCGGGAGCGTCACACAACACACCTGCTCCACTCGCTACTCCAGCCAGACTCCCTCTGCTCTGCCCGCCCTCCACGCGGCAGAGTTAACACTCCCAAAGATCCTACACACTTTGATTTTTCACACGACCTATCGATGTAATCTTTCGATAGCAGTTTTCCCTAGGCAAGACCCAGCGTAAAAATACAAATAATATTTACGAAACAAACCAATTATACATTGACATAAATATATATATATATATATATATATATATATATATATATATATATATATAAATACTAAAGCAATTACAAATGTAAAGACACAGAAATGTCATATTTTGAGGTAACAAAACAAGAAAAAAAATTATAGTACAATAGATGGAAATAGGAGGATATGCATTTCCGGCGTTACAGCACCTGTGAATCCAAGACACGCGAATCACCTGCATCCCTTCCTTCTTGATGTCTTCTCCGACGGCGATGTCATCTTTCAGCAGTACAATTGCCGCGTCTCGGAGCCAGAACCGTGGTACAGTGGTTTAAGGTCACCATTGTGAACTCACGTAGATGTGTCGGCGACCAAATTCGCCTGAAGTAAATCCTATGCAACCCACCTTGGTCTATATCTGGCGTCATCATCGCATATGCAGATCAGCGGCTCGTTATTTATGAGATCTACATGGTCTGTGTGTAGACATGTAATGCCACATACCTTCACAAACCTACCACATCTGTGATACGCAGAATCTGTGATGTATTTCGTTCCAAAGACAGACAGACAAGTTATTAAGCAGGTGGTCATAGGGATGTGGTTCATCGGTTTACTTCCTAGATAGGAGTGTAAGTAGGCTGTTTAGGGTTTTTTATTGGTAACGCCATCTCTGTATGAAAATCACTGGCTGTGCTGTGTGCAGTCTGTGGCTGCTTTGCATTGTTGTAATACTCGCCATTGTAGTGTTAGGCAGTTGGCTGTTAACAGCGCGTAGCGTTGCGCAGTTGGAGGTGAGCCGCCAGCAGTGGTGGATGTGGGGAGAGAGATGGCGGAGTTTTGTAATTTGTCATGAACTGCTACATATATTATGACTACTTCCATAGTTTTAATCTTTTATTTAGGTGGCAGTAGTGGCGCCTGCTGTATTGCAGTAGTTCGAGTAACCAAGATTTTTGTGAGGTAAGCGATTTGTGAAACGCGTAGGTTAATGTTAGTCAGGGCTATTCTTTCGTAGGGATTTTTTGAAAGTCAGATTGCGTTGCGCTAAAAATATTGTGTGTCAGTTAAAGCACAGTCTTGTATAATTGTTCAAAGGGGACGTTTCAGGGGGAGTGCTCTACTTGTCTCGAAGGTACGCTGGAAACAGAGAGATTTAGTTTATCGGCAACTCCACCGAGTGCTGTTGCACAACGACCATTGGATTAATAAAATTAGAAGGAAGGTAAGCGTTGGCCGTAATTTTGATGATTTATTAACAGCAAAATCGATTTTCGATCACATAATGATCATCTTCATTGCTTTAGCATACAAATTAAAGCTCGTAGGCACTAGTGTCTAGTTATTAGCAGTAACAGAAGCTATGAAAGGATCCGGAAATACAGCTTTAGGAACTATGTGTGGTAGTACCTTTGTTTTTTGGATGGTTAGGCCAAACCGTTCATATGCGGTAATGAAACAGTTTAAAACCAGTTGCATCTCTGCAGTTATGTAAGCTGAGAAGCATTGCGTAGCGTACTGCTGTTCAGTTAGCTGATTTAAGACTTGTGAATTTTCTAGAATTCAGTCTGCATTGATTAAATACACTCCTGGAAATGGAAAAAAGAACACATTGACACCGGTGTGTCAGACCCACCATACTTGCTCCGGACACTGCGAGAGGGCTGTACAAGCAATGATCACACGCACGGCACAGCGGACACACCAGGAACCGCGGTGTTGGCCGTCGAATGGCGCTAGCTGCGCAGCATTTGTGCACCGCCGCCGTCAGTGTCAGCCAGTTTGCCGTGGCATACGGAGCTCCATCGCAGTCTTTAACACTGGTAGCATGCCGCGACAGCGTGGACGTGAACCGTATGTGCAGTTGACGGACTTTGAGCGAGGGCGTATAGTGGGCATGCGGGAGGCCGGGTGGACGTACCGCCGAATTGCTCAACACGTGGGGCGTGAGGTCTCCACAGTACATCGATGTTGTCGCCAGTGGTCGGCGGAAGGTGCACGTGCCCGTCGACCTGGGACCGGACCGCAGCGACGCACGGATGCACGCCAAGACCGTAGGATCCTACGCAGTGCCGTAGGGGACCGCACCGCCACTTCCCAGCAAATTAGGGACACTGTTGCTCCTGGGGTATCGGCGAGGACCATTCGCAACCGTCTCCATGAAGCTGGGCTACGGTCCCGCACACCGTTAGGCCGTCTTCCGCTCACGCCCCAACATCGTGCAGCCCGCCTCCAGTGGTGTCGCGACAGGCGTGAATGGAGGGACGAATGGAGACGTGTCGTCTTCAGCGATGAGAGTCGCTTCTGCCTTGGTGCCAATGATGGTCGTATGCGTGTTTGGCGCCGTGCAGGTGAGCGCCACAATCAGGACTGCATACGACCGAGGCACACAGGGCCAACACCCGGCATCATGGTGTGGGGAGCGATCTCCTACACTGGCCGTACACCACTGGTGATCGTCGAGGGGACACTGAATAGTGCACGGTACATCCAAACCGTCATCGAACCCATCGTTCTACCATTCCTAGACCGGCAAGGGAACTTGCTGTTCCAACAGGACAATGCACGTCCGCATGTATCCCGTGCCACCCAACGTGCTCTAGAAGGTGTAAGTCAACTACCCTGGCCAGCAAGATCTCCGGATCTGTCCCCCATTGAGCATGTTTGGGACTGGATGAAGCGTCGTCTCACGCGGTCTGCACGTCCAGCACGAACGCTGGTCCAACTGAGGCGCCAGGTGGAAATGGCATGGCAAGCCGTTCCACAGGACTACATCCAGCATCTCTACGATCGTCTCCATGGGAGAATAGCAGCCTGCATTGCTGCGAAAGGTGGATATACACTGTACTAGTGCCGACATTGTGCATGCTCTGTTGCCTGTGTCTATGTGCCTGTGGTTCTGTCAGTGTGATCATGTGATGTATCTGACCCCAGGAATGTGTCAATAAAGTTTCCCCTTCCTGGGACAATGAATTCACGGTGTTCTTATTTCAATTTCCAGGAGTGTAGTTCTCCATATCTGTATTTAAGTTCTAGTCCTGCATTGTTTACAAACGATGTCTTATAAGGCTTGGCTTCTAGGTACAGGTCATACAACGGCGGCTGTAGGACGCATCGTTGTTTGAGCCCATTAGCGACAGGGAATTCCACAGATGTTTAATTCTGCTATAGCACTTGCCCAGACATGTCATGACTAGCTTAGGTATCACGAAAATACATTACTAATGTGTAACTTGCAATTGTGAGAAACAGAGCTTAGCAAACTTCTTTCCTACAAGAGTATTTAGTATTTTATTGACAAATAAGGGTTCAAATCGTTCAAATGGCTCAGAGCACTGCGGGACTTAACTTCTGAGGTCATCAGTCCCCTAGAACTTAGAACTACTTAAACCTAACTAACCTAAGGACATCACACACATCAATGCCCGAGGGAAGATTCGAACCTGCGACCGTAGTGGTCGTGCGGTTCCAGACTGTAGCGCTTAGAACCGCTCGGCCACCCCGGCCGGCTAATAAGGATTCAGATGGATATGGGGTGCAGTGGATATGCAGGCTTGCACAGAATAGACTGGGGTGGAGACCTGCACTAAACCAGTCTTCGAACTGAAGACCACAACAGTGACAACAAAGATGTTGATTCTATTTTTCAAGATCAGTCATCAGCAATGGATCCTCGTGATAGTCTGGTTTTACCAAAAATCATGGGCATAAAATCCGTAAAACCGGTTCGCAAAAGCGTAGAACGGTGACTGTTCTTGCTTTTAGTTGACAAACGTTGAATTGTTGTACGGAGCAGCGTTAGATGGGCCCGTATGAGGTGAGTGAGGTGTGTTCCGGAAGAAGGCTTAACTCGCCTCAATTAACAGAGGCGCGTTGTAGTTGAGAACAGGGGCATGTTGCCGGAGAGAAGAGAACAGCTTATCGCATTATGCTGATCCGGTAGAGGCAGCGGCAACAGGTGTCGTGCGGGTTGCGTCTGCCAGGGGCCTCTCCTCTCGCAGGCTGGCGTTAGCTGACGGTCTCTCTAGACCGTGTATTGCGTTCAGTCTGCGCCTTTAATGTCACCGCGGGAGTTTTATACAGTATTATTCAGAGAACTGTGACTGATGCCCGAACAACAGGGTTCTGACGTGCATCAAGACTAGGAAATAGTGGATTGATAATGACGAGGCACTAGCCGAAATCTGGATTTGCGCGAAAAAAAAAAAAGTCTTCTGATTGGTGCTCTCTGTAATTTATAAATTTTATTATATGCTCTTTTCAACTGGATCGCTTATAAGCCAGAACATTATGATCACCTACATAAAAGCGTGGAGCGCCATTCAGCAGTGATTCGATAAGCACTTGGTAAGTTTCCAGAGGTTTGTGGCACCAGATGCCTTCCCGAATGTAATGTATATGGACCTGCCGATAAGCCAAATTTGACGGCCAAGACATCAACATGAGTTCACTATCGTGTGCCTCAACCCATTGCAGCACGATTCTGGGTTGTGACACGGACCGTTATCCTGCTGGAAAATGCCACCAGTGTTGGGGAAGACATCAAGCAGAAGGGGTTACAGGTAGTCCCTAATAATGTTCACAGTTGTCACGGTGTCTTCGATTGCTAGCGCAGGTGCCATGGAAGCCCAGGTGAATGTCCCCCACTACATACACTCCTGGAAATTGAAATAAGAACACCGTGAATTCATTGTCCCAGGAAGGGGAAACTTTATTGACACATTCCTGGGGTCAGATACATCACATGATCACACTGACAGAACCACAGGCACATAGACACAGGCAACAGAGCATGCACAATGTCGGCACTAGTACAGTGTATATCCACCTTTCGCAGCAATGCAGGCTGCTATTCTCCCATGGAGACGATCGTAGAGATGCTGGATGTAGTCCTGTGGAACGGCTTGCCATGCCATTTCCACCTGGCGCCTCAGTTGGACCAGCGTTCGTGCTGGACGTGCAGACCGCGTGAGACGACGCTTCATCCAGTCCCAAACATGCTCAATGGGGGACAGATCCGGAGATCTTGCTGGCCAGGGTAGTTGACTTACACCTTCTAGAGCACGTTGGGTGGCACGGGGTACATGCGGACGTGTATTGTCCTGTTGGAACAGCAAGTTCCCTTGCCGGTCTAGGAATGGTAGAACGATGGGTTCGATGACGGTTTGGAGATCGGCCAGTGTAGGAGATCGCTCCCCACACCATGATGCCGGGTGTTGGCCCTGTGTGCCTCGGTCGTATGCAGTCCTGATTGTGGCGCTCACCTGCACGGCGCCAAACACGCATACGACCATCATTGGCACCAAGGCAGAAGCGAATCTCATCGCTGAAGACGACACGTCTCCATTCGTCCCTCCATTCACGCCTGTCGCGACACCACTGGAGGCGGGCTGCACGATGTTGGGGCGTGAGCGGAAGACGGCCTAACGGTGTGCGGGACCGTAGCCCAGCTTCATGGAGACGGTTGCGAATGGTCCTCGCCGATACCCCAGGAGCAACAGTGTCCCTAATTTGCTGGGAAGTGGCGGTGCGGTCCCCCACGGCACTGCGTATGATCCTACGGTCTTGGCGTGCATCCGTGCGTCGCTGCAGCCCGGTCCCAGGTCGACGGGCACGTGCACCTTCCGCCGACCACTGGCGACAACATCGATGTACTGTGGAGACCTCACGCCCCACGTGTTGAGCAATTCGGCGGTACGTCCACCCGGCCTCCCGCATGCCCACTATACGCCCTCGCTCAAAGTCCGTCAACTGCACATACGGTTCACGTCCACGCTGTCGCGGCATGCTACCAGTGTTAAAGACTGCGATGGAGCTCCGTATGCCACGGCAAACTGGCTGACACTGACGGCGGCGGTGCACAAATGCTGCGCAGCTAGCGCCATTCGACGGCCAACACCGCGGTTCCTGGTGTGTCCGCTGTGCCGTGCGTGTGATCATTGCTTGTACAGCCCTCTCGCAGTGTCCGGAGCAAGTATGGTGGGTCTGACACACCGGTGTCAATGTGTTCTTTTTTCCATTTCGAGGAGTGTATAATGCTCCCACCGGCCTGTGTCTGTGGTGCACTGCATGGTTCTAGCAGCCGTTCGCCTACTTGATGGCATATCTGGACGCAACCATCGACCTGGTTAATAAACGAGATTCACCTGACCAGGCGACCCGACTCTACTGATCTGAGGTCCAATCTCGGTGACGCAGTGTCCACTGTAGTCATAAGTGACGATGTTGTCGGGTCAACACGGGAACTCATAGGCGTCCTCTGATGCGGAACACATTGTTCAAGACTGTACACTGTACGCTCCGAAACATTTCTGACTGCGCTGTACTCGTACTCTGGTCTTAGATTGCCGCCCATCCTGCTTTAGAGAGCGGACAATCCTCCGATCCCTCTGTTCAGTGGTGAGGCACTGGACCGCAACAATCTCGCTTTTGTCAAAGACTCTTAAGGGGGGTAGGACGTGAAAAATTTAAAAAAATCGATTTTTCAAAAATATACCTTTTTTGTAGTGCACATCATCCTGAATATTTGATGTAGAAAACATATACAGGGTGAGTCACTAAATATTCCCACCTACAATAACTCCGCAAGTATGATACTAGCTGAAAAGTTTGAGGGACAAATGTTGCATGGGACAACGGGGGACAGATTATGACGTTGGTTTTTTGTTGCTAGGCGGGATCGCTTCACAGATATGACGATCAACTTTGTTTTTTAAAATGCGATGCTATAGTTTGGTACTTATTTTCTGATAGAGGCTATCGAGACGAATCCAGTGATGTGTAACAGTAAGGACTTTCAAGGTCAACGAAGGTCAAAAAGGTGGCTTGAACGTCCACTTACAGAAGGTGTTCGAAGTGATGACCATTGGTATCAACGCAGTGCTGCAATCTTATTATCATGGATTGAGTGGTATTCCTTATCGCATCGGCACTTATCAAAGCACATGCTCTGACAATTCTCTCTCGCATATCTTCAGGTGTAGTTGGAACGTGTTTATAAACAATGACTTTTACGAATCCCCACAAGAAAAAATCCAGAGGCGTCAAGTCTGGCGAACGAGCAGGCCTCGACACATCTCCTCCGCGACCAATACGATTTCAGAGTTTTCTCTGCAACTCATTTCTAGCCATCAGCGAAAAATATGCCGGACACCCATCGTGTTGATACCACATTCTGTTCCTTGTTCCTAAAGGTATTTCTTCCAATAATCGACCTAATGTTTCTTGCAGGAATGTGGTGTACTTTCTACCATTAAGTTTTCCTTCGGTGAAACAGGGGCCTATAATTCTGTCCTCCAGAATCCCAGACGATACATTCACCGACCACGGTTTTTGGTGTGCAACTTGCCGCAGACAACATGGATTTTCAGTTGCCCAATAATGCATGTTATGCGAATTAACATTTCCATGGTTCGTGAATGTAGCCTCATCAGTAAATAAAATCAAATTAATAAATGTGTCATTCCTCTGAATCTGAAGTTCAGCCCATCGGCAGAATTCAATGCGACGCATACAATCCGTACCTGTTAATTCTTGGTGGAGACTGATATGGTAAGGATGATATTTGTGGCGATGCAGAACACGAACAACACTTCTCTGGCGCATGCCAGATTCCCTTGCGATTTGACATGAACTAACCCAAGTATCTCCAATCACAGCGGCAAGAGTACCAATTCCCGTTTCCTCGTTAGTAACTTTCCTTTGCCGGATGTATTTCCGATCCGTTAAAAATCCAATTGTTCTCAGTTTATCATACACACATTTAAATGTACGACGTGTAGGGTGAGCACGTTGAGGATATCTTTCAGCGTATAACTCTCTAGCTCTCAGTGAATTTCGTTGGCATTCTCTGTAAATGTGAAGCATATCGACTTCTTCGAAGGAATACATCTATCACGTTCTCTTGATTCGACGATACTAGGATTACCGTTCCTATTAGTGTTGTATTGCGAAACCATCGAATGGTGTTTACATGTCAATGGCACGTTAGATGGATACGCCGTATTCGGCGAATAATTACTACTTGCACGATATACGAGGGAGAATTGTCAGAGCTTGTGCTTCGATAAGTGCCGAAGTGCTAAGGAATACCACTCAATCCATGATAAGAAGATTGCAGCACTGCATTGATACCAATGGTCACTTCTAACACCTTCTGTAAATGGACGCTCTAGCCGCCTTCCTGCCCTTCGCTGACCTTGAAAGACCTTACTGTTTGTTACACATCATCACAGGAATTCTCTACCAACTGCTATAATGGAAGCCATCAAACCTATAATCAGGGACCTTGAAAATGAAAACTTATTCAAGAAATGTGTTTATGTCGGTACCCAAAACCGAAACGTTTATAGGAAAGATTGCCAAAAACCATTTTCGTGGGAAGAATTGCACTTGCTGTTGGTGTTTATGATGCAGTTTCATTTTTTAATGATGGTGTGCAAAGCAGGAAATATGTATTAGAGAAAGTGTGAATTAAGACCGGAGTGAAATGTATCAAAGCTTTGTATGCGATAGACAGAGAGCGTGTAGTGAAAGCAGATAAATCATTTTTGGAGGAGATAAAATCAAGAAGAGTGCATGATAGGAATGTGAAAAGGAGGATAACTGATTTAGAAAATGAAAAAGAACCTGCTTATGGTGGTGGACAGTTCTGAAACTATGCCAAATACAAGCATAAACTTTAACGTCCATTTTCCGCAGAACGCAAATTTCTCTACTTACGTACATGTAGCATCCAAAATAAATGTCCTATTACTTTCAAATTTGGTATGCTTACTAAACACAAACTCTTTAAAGCAAAACTCTAGAATTTTCCAAATCTATTAAACTATGGTGGGTCAGGCTTGTAAGTGAGCGACCGTTTGCAGCTGCAGTCTATGGCGGGTCATGCCCCATCGAACATAGGC
Organism: Schistocerca americana; assembly: GCF_021461395.2. NCBI lineage: Eukaryota > Metazoa > Arthropoda > Insecta > Orthoptera > Acrididae > Schistocerca > Schistocerca americana. Next base: position 140,714,903 of record NC_060129.1, read on the forward strand.
CGGTGTGAGGTGGAGCGTACACTATTATGTTAAGTAGTGCTTTTGACTATGTACACATGTACTGTCTGTGTTTTCCTTTTTTTCGTGTATAAATGTATAGCTATGGTGTTCTTTTAATCATTGACAAAGGTCTTCTTAAGCACTTGTGGGTTTTATTGTTCTGAAGAAGGTGTAGTTATCTACGCCGAAACCTAGGTTAACACTAGGTGCTTTTTTCGCAATCGAGGCGGGTTTCTAGTTCTTTAACATATTAACCAACGATTGCTGACGCGCTGCGATATTGAAGGTTCTTATACACTTTCAGTTGTTCATTACACAAGAACCAAACATTGTAAAGATATCATACATATATCATTTCGAAGAGAAACCCTGAAAGTTTTTTTATCGTGTATACCGCCACAGCGTAGTTTGGCAATTTGCTGACACCGCTAGTTGCAAACATCGTGCGTTCATGTGCGGAGTTGGACAAAAACAAGTGTTCAGCGGATTTTTAGAACCAAGTACTGTAAAAAGCCACCACCAAGAAAGGTCATTTACCACTGGCATAACAAATTTGTTACGACGAGTTGTTTGTACCCGGCAAAGAGAAGCGGACGCCCCAGTGTGAGTGAAGTGAAAATGGAGCGCGTACGAGACTCCAAAGAAATCGGTGCGTCGTGCATCCTGTGAACTCGAAATGGCTCCAATGCCAGCGTGGGAAGTCCTGCGACAGCTGTCTGTGAAACCATTGGCCGCGAGGGATTACCCGAGCGGTCTAGGGCGCAGCAGTCATGGACTGTGCGGCTGGTCCCGGCGGAGGTAAGACTCCTCCCTCGGGCATGAGTGTGTGTGTGTTTGTCCATAGGATAATTTTGGTTAAGTAGTGTGTAAGCTTAGGGACTGATGACCTTAGCAGTTAAGTCCCATAAGATTTCACACACATTGGAACTTTTTTTTTTTTTTAAACCATTGAACTGGGGCTAGTGCAGAAGCCGGCCTCTGTGGCCGAGAGGTTCTAGGCGCTTCAGTCCGGAGCCGCGCTGCTGCTACAGTCGCAGGTTCAAATCCTACCTCGGGCATGGATGTGTCTCATGTCCTTAGGTTAGTCAGGTTTAAATAGTTCTAAGTTCTATGCTGTTGTTGTGGTCTTCAGTCCTGAGACTGGTTTGACGCAGCTCTCCATGCTACTCTATCCTGTGCAAGCTTCTTCATCTCCCAGTACTTACTGCAACCTACGTCCTTCTGAATCTGCTTAGTGTATTCATCTCTTGGTCTCCTCTATGATTTTTACCCTCCACACTGCCCTCCAATGCTAAATTTGTGATCCCTTGATGCCTCAGAACATGTCCTGGCAACCGATCCCTTCTTCTTGTCAAGTTGTGCCACAAACTCCTCTTCTCCCCAATTCTATTCAATACCTTCTCATTACTGATGTCATCTAACCATCTAATCTTCAGCATTCTTCTGTAGCACCACATTTCGAAAGATTCTATTCTCTTCTTGTCCAAACTATTTATCGTCCATGTTTCACTTCCATACATGGCTACACTCCATACAAATACTTTCAGAAATGACTTCCTGACACTTAAATCTATACTCGATGTTAACAAATTTCTCTTCGTCAGAAACGCTTTTCTTGCCATTGCCAGTCTACATTTTATATCCTCTCTACTTCGACCATCATCAGTTATTTTGCTCCCCAAATAGCAAAACTCCTTTACTACTTTAAGAGTATCATTTCCTAATCTAATTCCCTCAGCATCACCCGTCTTAATTCGGCTGCATTCCATTATCCTCGTTTTGCTTTTGTTGATGTTCATCTTATATCCTCCTTTCAAGACACTGTCCATTCCATTCAACTGCTCTTCCAAGTCCTTTGCTGTCTCTGACAGAATTACAATGTCATCGGCGAACTTAAAAGTTTTTATTTCTTATTCATGGATTTTAATACCCACTCCGAATTCTTCTTTTGTTTCCTTTACTGCTTGCTCAATATACAGATTGAATAACATCGGGGAGAGGCTACAACCCTGTCTCACTCCCTTCCCAACCACTGCTTCCCTTTCATGCCCCTCGACTCTTATAACTGCCATCTGATTTCTGAAGAAATTGTAAATAGCCTTTCGCTCCCTGTATTTTACCACTGCCACATTCATAATTTGAAAGAGAGTATTCCAGTCAACATTGTCAAAAGCTTTCTCTAAGTCTACAAATGCTAGAAACGTAGGTTTGCCTTTCCTTAAACTATTTTCTAAGATAAGTCGTAGGGTCAGTATTGCCTCACGTTTTCCGATATTTCTACGGAATCCAAACTGATCTTCCTCAAGGTTGGCTTCTACTAGTTTTTCCATTCGTCTGTAAAAAATTGGCGTTAGTATTTTGCATCTGTGGCTTATTAAAGTGATTGTTCGGTAATTTTCACACCTGTCAACACCTGCTTTCTTTGGAATTGGAATTATTATAATCTTCTTGAAGTCTGAGGGTATTTCGCCTGTCTCATACATCTTGCTCACCAGATGGTAGAGTTTTGTCATGACTGGCTCTCCCAAGGCTGTCAGTAGTTCTAATGGAAGGTTGTCTACTCCCGGGGCCTTGTTTCTACTCAGGTCTTTCAGTGCTCTGTCAAACTCTTCACGCAGTATTGTATCTCCCATTTCATCTTCATATATATTCTCTTCCATTTCCATAATATTGTCCTCAAGTACGTCGCCCTTGTATAGACCCTCTATATGCTCCTTCCACCTTTCTGCTTTCGCTTATTTGCTTAGAACTTGGTTGCCATCTGAGCTCTTGATATTCATACAAGTGGTTCTCTTTTCTCCAAAGGTCTCTTTAATTTTCCTGTAGGCAGTATCTATCTTACCCCTAGTGAGATAAGCCTCTACATCCTTACATTTGTCCTCTAGCCATGCCTGCTTAGCCATTTTGCACTTCCTGTCGATGTCATTTTTGAGACGTTTGTACTCCTTTTTGCCTGCTTCATTTGCTGCATTTTTATATTTTCTCCTTTCATCGATTAAATTCAATATTTCTTCTGTTACCCAAGGATTTCTATTAGCCCTCGTCTTTTTACCTACTTGATCCTCTGCTGCCTTCACTACTTCACCTCTCAGAGCTACCCATTCTTCTTCTACTGTATTTATTTCCCCCATTCCTGTCAATTGTTCCCTTATGCTCTCCCTGAAACTCTCTACAACCTCTGGTTTAATCAGTTTGTCCAGATCCCATCTCCTTAAATTCCCAACTTTTTGCAGTTTCTTCAGTTTTAATCTACAGTTCATAACCAATAGATTGTGGTCAGAGTCCACATCTGCCCCTGGAAATGTCTTACAATTTAAAACCTGGTTCCTAAATCTCTTACCATTATATAACCTATCTGATACCCTCTAGTATTTCCAGGATTCTTCCACGTGTACAACCGTCCTTTATGATTCTTGAACCAAGTGTTATCTATGATTAAGTTATGCTCTGTGCAAAATTCTACCAGGCGGCTTCCTCTTTCATTTCTTACCCCCAATCCATATTCACCTACTACGTTTCCTTCTCTCCCTTTTCCTACTCTCGAATTCCAGTCACCCATGACTATTAAATTTTCGTCTCCCTTCACTACCTGAATAATTACTTTTATCTCGTCATACATTTCATCAATATCTTTATCATCTGCAGAGCTAGTTGGCATATAAACTAAACTTGTACTACTGTAGTAGGCATGGGCTTTGTGTCTATCTTGGCCACAATAATGCGTTGACTATGCTGTTTGTAGTAGCTTACCTGCACTCCTATTTTTTTTATTCATTATTAGACCTACTCCTGCATTACCCCTATTTGATTTTGTATTTATAACCGTGTATTCACCTGACCAAAAGTCTTGTTCCTCCTGCCACCGAACTTCACTAATTCCCACTATATCTAACTTTAACCTATCCATTTCCGTTTTTAATTTTTCTAACCTACCTGCCCGATTAAGGGATCTGACATTCCACGCTCCGATCCGCAGAACGCCAATTTTCTTTCTCCTGATAACGACGTCCTCTTGAGTAGTCCCCGCCCGGAGATCCGAATGGGGGACTATTTTACCTCCGGAATATTTTACACAAGAGGATGCCATCATCATTTAACCATACAGTAAAGCTGCATGCCCTCGGGAAAAATTACGGCTGTAGTTTCCCCTTGGTTTCAGCCGTTCGCAGTACCAGCACAGCAAGGCTGTTTTGGTTAGTGTTACAAGGCCAGATCAGTCAATCATCCAGACTGTTGCCCCTGCAACTACTGAAAAGGCTGCTGCCCCTCTTCAGGAACCACACGTTTGTCTGGTCTCTCGACAGATACCCCTCCGTTGTGGTTGCACCTACGGTACGGCCATCTGTATCGCTGAGGCACGCAAGCCTCCCCACCAACGGCAAGGTCCATGGTTCATGGGGGACTGATAACCTCAGATGTTAAGTCCCATAGTGCTTAGAGCCAATTGGACCATTTTTTGAAATTTGCTAAGGGGTAAAAACAGTACAATTCGATTGTGTTACAGTTATGAAACTAAATTATTTTTGTAAATATAATTATTATTATCACTCTTTCGTAAGACTGTAATACTGATTAATAACTTACCAGTCTATATCTCTTTTTCAAACACGAGCATTAACCCGTGACACAATGTGATTAAGGTTAGAGGTTATGAAAAGAATGTATGAATATCTTCTACTGACAGTCCACTTTTTACAATCAAACTTTTTACTCTGTGCCATTCATCTAAGACGATAATATTGAGATGTATACATCACATATGCTTTAATATCTCATCAAAACACCTCCTGTGATTTGTAGCTTGTTGCCACAATGAACCACAAATTGCTTCATTATTCATCTGGCAACAGACAATCCACCTAATTGGCGGAATAACACAACAGTAATTGCTGCGGGACCTTCGCAGTGTTGTTATTATTAGTAGTAGTAGTTGTGAGACATAAAGCACTGCCAGCCTAAGGTCAGTTCAGATCGAAAGAGTCCAGCAATGAAGTAACTTACAAACAATAAGCATAGCGCGCGCATTTTAATTCGGTTGGTTTTAAATGGTGGTGTTGAGTGTGGGTGAAGCAAGAGTCTCTAGGAAGAGGAGTGGTACAGCGGAAGCGTAGTTCGTAACAAGTGTTTATCCCCAATATGGATACTTAGTTTTCTTTTCTGAACAGGAGTTAACAGATAGCAGTCGAGGCGCACCGCTAAGCGTTTAATTATTCTGTAAAAAAAAGGTTGTTGGAAATAAGCAGAACCATCAGTTGTAATAAAAAGCCTACAGAAAGTACCTTCCTCATTTTAAAAATAAAAGTCTTCGAAAAGAATTTTTTTTCATCCTATAATTTAGTTAGGCGCTGTTGTTAATGACGTTAGTGTTGGGGAGTACTAGATAATATCTTTTGCCACACAAGGGTAATGGCATCAGAAAGGCAGGAAAACGTCGCGCTTATCGAACTGCTTTGTCATTGTGGTTAATGCCGGAATGAGATTTAATGTGTACAAATTCTATAATTTGACCAGTCTTCTTTGTTGATGGTAATGATTGTTAGGCCTAAGCTGTATTTACTAGGTCCTCCATTCGAACTGCTGAAACCAATTTATTGTAGAACGCTTTGTGTGTCAGGAATTATTAATGCCGCGAAGATATTGAGGGATCTTCTGTACTTTGTTGCCTGGATAACAGCGAATGTTTCACCTGTAAATGTGGAAAGATCGCTGGTAGGTATTACTTTCTTTCTTCCCTGCTTTGTGTACAGATGAAAGCTCATCTTACATGGTTTTCCGTATCCATTTCTAAGCCATCCAGGAGGATTGGTCGTTATTTACGGATACTGCAGGAACGATTATTTGACGCCAAAGAGTCTAGTAAACATGGGCTGTAAAATTCACGCGTTAAGAGCTATGAGCACTTATTCACTAGGGAGAGATGTCTTTTATAGTGGCGACGATGACTTGAGCAGTCTTCTGCGTGGATGATAATGATGTGTTATGTCGTAATGTATTTACTTTGTCCTTTGTTCCAGTTGATGTAACTAACTCACCGTAGAACGTTTTGTGTGTCGCTCATTATGAACACCTCGGGGATCTTGAGGAACAATCCGCGCATAGCTTGGGAACTTCGCTGGTAGCTCTTAAGGTACGCGTCTCAGAGCCCATGTTTACCAGATTTTTTCGCTTCGAATAGCCATTATTATCGTATTCCTAAATATTGAACATTCGTCTTGTGACACAGTGTATCGGTGGGGGCTCAGGAGGTAAGGTACAGGATGGCATTTATTGAACCATGTGAAATAAAATCGCCATAACTTCTGAACGGTTTGCGTTAGGACGTTCGAACTGCACGGTTGTTGTGGCGAATGGTGGGAATTAGTATGGTTTCGTTTAGCGACGAAACCCACTTTCACTTCGATGGGTTCGTCAAAAAGCAAAATTGGCGCATTTGTGACAATGAGAATCCGCATTTCGCGATCGACAAGTCTCTTCACCCTCAACGAGTGACTGTGTGGTGTGCAATGCCCAGTCACGGAATGGTGGGAATTAGTATGGTTTCGTTTAGCGACGAAACCCACTTTCACTTGGATGGGTTCGTCAAAAAGCAAAATTGGCGCATTTGTGACAATGAGAATCCGCATTTCGCGATCGACAAGTCTCTTCACCCTCAACGAGTGACTGTGTGGTGTGCAATGCCCAGTCACGGAATGGTGGGAATTAGTATGGTTTCGTTTAGCGACGAAACCCACTTTCACTTGGATGGGTTCGTCAAAAAGCAAAATTGGCGCATTTGTGACAATGAGAATCCGCATTTCGCGATCGACAAGTCTCTTCACCCTCAACGAGTGACTGTGGTGTGCAATGCCCAGTCACGGAATGGTGGGAATTAGTATGGTTTCGTTTAGCGACGAAACCCACTTTCACTTGGATGGGTTCGTCAAAAAGCAAAATTGGCGCATTTGTGACAATGAGAATCCGCATTTCGCGATCGACAAGTCTCTTCACCCTCAACGAGTGACTGTGTGGTGTGCAATGCCCAGTCACGGAATGGTGGGAATTAGTATGGTTTCGTTTAGCGACGAAACCCACTTTCACTTGGATGGGTTCGTCAAAAAGCAAAATTGGCGCATTTGTGACAATGAGAATCCGCATTTCGCGATCGACAAGTCTCTTCACCCTCAACGAGTGACTGTGGTGTGCAATGCCCAGTCACGGAATGGTGGGAATTAGTATGGTTTCGTTTAGCGACGAAACCCACTTTCACTTGGATGGGTTCGTCAAAAAGCAAAATTGGCGCATTTGTGACAATGAGAATCCGCATTTCGCGATCGACAAGTCTCTTCACCCTCAACGAGTGACTCTGTGGTGTGCAATGCCCAGTCACGGAATGGTGGGAATTAGTATGGTTTCGTTTAGCGACGAAACCCACTTTCACTTGGATGGGTTCGTCAAAAAGCAAAATTGGCGCATTTGTGACAATGAGAATCCGCATTTCGCGATCGACAAGTCTCTTCACCCTCAACGAGTGACTCTGTGGTGTGCAATGCCCAGTCACGGAATGGTGGGAATTAGTATGGTTTCGTTTAGCGACGAAACCCACTTTCACTTGGATGGGTTCGTCAAAAAGCAAAATTGGCGCATTTGTGACAATGAGAATCCGCATTTCGCGATCGACAAGTCTCTTCACCCTCAACGAGTGACTCTGTGGTGTGCAATGCCCAGTCACGGAATGGTGGCAATTAGTATGGTTTCGTTTAGCGACGAAACCCACTTTCACTTGGATGGGTTCGTCAAAAAGCAAAATTGGCGCATTTGTGACAATGAGAATCCGCATTTCGCGATCGACAAGTCTCTTCACCCTCAACGAGTGACTGTGTGGTGTGCAATGCCCAGTCACGGAATGGTGGGAATTAGTATGGTTTCGTTTAGCGACGAAACCCACTTTCACTTGGATGGGTTCGTCAAAAAGCAAAATTGGCGCATTTGTGACAATGAGAATCCGCATTTCGCGATCGACAAGTCTCTTCACCCTCAACGAGTGACTGTGTGGTGTGCAATGCCCAGTCACGGAATGGTGGGAATTAGTATGGTTTCGTTTAGCGACGAAACCCACTTTCACTTGGATGGGTTCGTCAAAAAGCAAAATTGGCGCATTTGTGACAATGAGAATCCGCATTTCGCGATCGACAAGTCTCTTCACCCTCAACGAGTGACTGTGGTGTGCAATGCCCAGTCACGGAATGGTGGGAATTAGTATGGTTTCGTTTAGCGACGAAACCCACTATCACTTGGATGGGTTCGTCAAAAAGCAAAATTGGCGCATTTGTGACAATGAGAATCCGCATTTCGCGATCGACAAGTCTCTTCACCCTCAACGAGTGACTGTGTGGTGTGCAATGCCCAGTCACGGAATGGTGGGAATTAGTATGGTTTCGTTTAGCGACGAAACCCACTATCACTTGGATGGGTTCGTCAAAAAGCAAAATTGGCGCATTTGTGACAATGAGAATCCGCATTTCGCGATCGACAAGTCTCTTCACCCTCAACGAGTGACTGTGTGGTGTGCAATGCCCAGTCACGGAATGGTGGGAATTAGTATGGTTTCGTTTAGCGACGAAACCCACTATCACTTGGATGGGTTCGTCAAAAAGCAAAATTCGCGCATTTGTGACAATGAGAATCCGCATTTCGCGATCGACAAGTCTCTTCACCCTCAAAGAGTGACTGTGTGGTGTGCAATGCCCAGTCACGGAATGGTGGGAATTAGTATGGTTTCGTTTAGCGACGAAACCCACTATCACTTGGATGGGTTCGTCAAAAAGCAAAATTGGCGCATTTGTGACAATGAGAATCCGCATTTCGCGATCGACAAGTCTCTTCACCCTCAACGAGTGACTGTGTGGTGTGCAATGCCCAGTCACGGAATGGTGGGAATTAGTATGGTTTCGTTTAGCGACGAAACCCACTATCACTTGGATGGGTTCGTCAAAAAGCAAAATTGGCGCATTTGTGACAATGAGAATCCGCATTTCGCGATCGACAAGTCTCTTCACCCTCAACGAGTGACTGTGTGGTGTGCAATGCCCAGTCACGGAATGGTGGGAATTAGTATGGTTTCGTTTAGCGACGAAACCCACTATCACTTGGATGGGTTCGTCAAAAAGCAAAATTGGCGCATTTGTGACAATGAGAATCCGCATTTCGCGATCGACAAGTCTCTTCACCCTCAACGAGTGACTGTGTGGTGTGCAATGCCCAGTCACGGAATGGTGGGAATTAGTATGGTTTCGTTTAGCGACGAAACCCACTATCACTTGGATGGGTTCGTCAAAAAGCAAAATTGGCGCATTTGTGACAATGAGAATCCGCATTTCGCGATCGACAAGTCTCTTCACCCTCAACGAGTGACTGTGTGGTGTGCAATGCCCAGTCGCGGAATGGTGGGAATTAGTATGGTTTCGTTCAGCGACGAAACCCACTTTCACTTGGATGGGTTCGTCAAAAAGCAAAATTGGCGCATTTGTGACAATGAGAATCCGCATTTCGCGATCGACAAGTCTCTTCACCCTCAACGAGTGACTGTGTGCTGTGCAATGCCCAGTCACGGAATGGTGGGAATTAGTATGGTTTCGTTTAGCGACGAAACCCACTATCACTTGGATGGGTTCGTCAAAAAGCAAAATTGGCGCATTTGTGACAATGAGAATCCGCATTTCGCGATCGACAAGTCTCTTCACCCTCAACGAGTGACTGTGTGGTGTGCAATGCCCAGTCACGGAATGGTGGGAATTAGTATGGTTTCGTTTAGCGACGAAACCCACTTTCACTTGGATGGGTTCGTCAAAAAGCAAAATTGGCGCATTTGTGACAATGAGAATCCGCATTTCGCGATCGACAAGTCTCTTCACCCTCAACGAGTGACTGTGTGGTGTGCAATGCCCAGTCACGGAATGGTGGGAATTAGTATGGTTTCGTTTAGCGACGAAACCCACTTTCACTTGGATGGGTTCGTCAAAAAGCAAAATTGGCGCATTTGTGACAATGAGAATCCGCATTTCGCGATCGACAAGTCTCTTCACCCTCAACGAGTGACTGTGTGGTGTGCAATGCCCAGTCACGGAATGGTGGGAATTAGTATGGTTTCGTTTAGCGACGAAACCCACTTTCACTTGGATGGGTTCGTCAAAAAGCAAAATTGGCGCATTTGTGACAATGAGAATCCGCATTTCGCGATCGACAAGTCTCTTCACCCTCAACGAGTGACTGTGTGGTGTGCAATGCCCAGTCACGGAATGGTGGGAATTAGTATGGTTTCGTTTAGCGACGAAACCCACTTTCACTTGGATGGGTTCGTCAAAAAGCAAAATTGGCGCATTTGTGACAATGAGAATCCGCATTTCGCGATCGACAAGTCTCTTCACCCTCAAAGAGTGACTGTGTGGTGTGCAATGCCCAGTCACGGAATGGTGGGAATTAGTATGGTTTCGTTTAGCGACGAAACCCACTATCACTTGGATGGGTTCGTCAAAAAGCAAAATTGGCGCATTTGTGACAATGAGAATCCGCATTTCGCGATCGACAAGTCTCTTCACCCTCAACGAGTGACTGTGTGGTGTGCAATGCCCAGTCACGGAATGGTGGGAATTAGTATGGTTTCGTTTAGCGACGAAACCCACTTTCACTTGGATGGGTTCGTCAAAAAGCAAAATTGGCGCATTTGTGACAATGAGAATCCGCATTTCGCGATCGACAAGTCTCTTCACCCTCAACGAGTGACTGTGTGGTGTGCAATGCCCAGTCACGGAATGGTGGGAATTAGTATGGTTTCGTTTAGCGACGAAACCCACTTTCACTTGGATGGGTTCGTCAAAAAGCAAAATTGGCGCATTTGTGACAATGAGAATCCGCATTTCGCGATCGACAAGTCTCTTCACCCTCAAAGAGTGACTGTGTGGTGTGCAATGCCCAGTCACGGAATGGTGGGAATTAGTATGGTTTCGTTTAGCGACGAAACCCACTTTCACTTGGATGGGTTCGTCAAAAAGCAAAATTGGCGCATTTGTGACAATGAGAATCCGCATTTCGCGATCGACAAGTCTCTTCACCCTCAACGAGTGACTGTGTGGTGTGCAATGCCCAGTCACGGAATGGTGGGAATTAGTATGGTTTCGTTTAGCGACGAAACCCACTTTCACTTGGATGGGTTCGTCAAAAAGCAAAATTGGCGCATTTGTGACAATGAGAATCCGCATTTCGCGATCGACAAGTCTCTTCACCCTCAAAGAGTGACTGTGTGGTGTGCAATGCCCAGTCACGGAATGGTGGGAATTAGTATGGTTTCGTTTAGCGACGAAACCCACTATCACTTGGATGGGTTCGTCAAAAAGCAAAATTGGCGCATTTGTGACAATGAGAATCCGCATTTCGCGATCGACAAGTCTCTTCACCCTCAACGAGTGACTGTGTGGTGTGCAATGCCCAGTCGCGGAATGGTGGGAATTAGTATGGTTTCGTTCAGCGACGAAACCCACTTTCACTTGGATGGGTTCGTCAAAAAGCAAAATTGGCGCATTTGTGACAATGAGAATCCGCATTTCGCGATCGACAAGTCTCTTCACCCTCAACGAGTGACTGTGTGCTGTGCAATGCCCAGTCACGGAATGGTGGGAATTAGTATGGTTTCGTTTAGCGACGAAACCCACTATCACTTGGATGGGTTCGTCAAAAAGCAAAATTGGCGCATTTGTGACAATGAGAATCCGCATTTCGCGATCGACAAGTCTCTTCACCCTCAACGAGTGACTGTGTGGTGTGCAATGCCCAGTCACGGAATGGTGGGAATTAGTATGGTTTCGTTTAGCGACGAAACCCACTTTCACTTGGATGGGTTCGTCAAAAAGCAAAATTGGCGCATTTGTGACAATGAGAATCCGCATTTCGCGATCGACAAGTCTCTTCACCCTCAACGAGTGACTGTGTGGTGTGCAATGCCCAGTCACGGAATGGTGGGAATTAGTATGGTTTCGTTTAGCGACGAAACCCACTATCACTTGGATGGGTTCGTCAAAAAGCAAAATTGGCGCATTTGTGACAATGAGAATCCGCATTTCGCGATCGACAAGTCTCTTCACCCTCAACGAGTGACTGTGTGGTGTGCAATGCCCAGTCACGGAATGGTGGGAATTAGTATGGTTTCGTTTAGCGACGAAACCCACTATCACTTGGATGGGTTCGTCAAAAAGCAAAATTGGCGCATTTGTGACAATGAGAATCCGCATTTCGCGATCGACAAGTCTCTTCACCCTCAACGAGTGACTGTGTGGTGTGCAATGCCCAGTCACGGAATGGTGGGAATTAGTATGGTTTCGTTCAGCGACGAAACCCACTTTCACTTGGATGGGTTCGTCAAAAAGCAAAATTGGCGCATTTGTGACAATGAGAATCCGCATTTCGCGATCGACAAGTCTCTTCACCCTCAACGAGTGACTGTGTGCTGTGCAATGCCCAGTCACGGAATGGTGGGAATTAGTATGGTTTCGTTTAGCGACGAAACCCACTATCACTTGGATGGGTTCGTCAAAAAGCAAAATTGGCGCATTTGTGACAATGAGAATCCGCATTTCGCGATCGACAAGTCTCTTCACCCTCAACGAGTGACTGTGTGGTGTGCAATGCCCAGTCGCGGAATGGTGGGAATTAGTATGGTTTCGTTCAGCGACGAAACCCACTTTCACTTGGATGGGTTCGTCAAAAAGCAAAATTGGCGCATTTGTGACAATGAGAATCCGCATTTCGCGATCGACAAGTCTCTTCACCCTCAACGAGTGACTGTGTGGTGTGCAATGCCCAGTCACGGAATGGTGGGAATTAGTATGGTTTCGTTTAGCGACGAAACCCACTATCACTTGGATGGGTTCGTCAAAAAGCAAAATTGGCGCATTTGTGACAATGAGAATCCGCATTTCGCGATCGACAAGTCTCTTCACCCTCAACGAGTGACTGTGTGGTGTGCAATGCCCAGTCACGGAATGGTGGGAATTAGTATGGTTTCGTTTAGCGACGAAACCCACTATCACTTGGATGGGTTCGTCAAAAAGCAAAATTGGCGCATTTGTGACAATGAGAATCCGCATTTCGCGATCGACAAGTCTCTTCACCCTCAACGAGTGACTGTGTGGTGTGCAATGCCCAGTCGCGGAATGGTGGGAATTAGTATGGTTTCGTTCAGCGACGAAACTCACTTTCACTTGGATGGGTTCGTCAAAAAGCAAAATTGGCGCATTTGTGACAATGAGAATCCGCATTTCGCGATCGACAAGTCTCTTCACCCTCAACGAGTGACTGTGTGCTGTGCAATGCCCAGTCACGGAATGGTGGGAATTAGTATGGTTTCGTTTAGCGACGAAACCCACTATCACTTGGATGGGTTCGTCAAAAAGCAAAATTGGCGCATTTGTGACAATGAGAATCCGCATTTCGCGATCGACAAGTCTCTTCACCCTCAACGAGTGACTGTGTGGTGTGCAATGCCCAGTCACGGAATGGTGGGAATTAGTATGGTTTCGTTTAGCGACGAAACCCACTTTCACTTGGATGGGTTCGTCAAAAAGCAAAATTGGCGCATTTGTGACAATGAGAATCCGCATTTCGCGATCGACAAGTCTCTTCACCCTCAACGAGTGACTGTGTGGTGTGCAATGCCCAGTCACGGAATGGTGGGAATTAGTATGGTTTCGTTTAGCGACGAAACCCACTTTCACTTGGATGGGTTCGTCAAAAAGCAAAATTGGCGCATTTGTGACAATGAGAATCCGCATTTCGCGATCGACAAGTCTCTTCACCCTCAACGAGTGACTGTGTGGTGTGCAATGCCCAGTCACGGAATGGTGGGAATTAGTATGGTTTCGTTTAGCGACGAAACCCACTTTCACTTGGATGGGTTCGTCAAAAAGCAAAATTGGCGCATTTGTGACAATGAGAATCCGCATTTCGCGATCGACAAGTCTCTTCACCCTCAACGAGTGACTGTGTGGTGTGCAATGCCCAGTCACGGAATGGTGGGAATTAGTATGGTTTCGTTTAGCGACGAAACCCACTTTCACTTGGATGGGTTCGTCAAAAAGCAAAATTGGCGCATTTGTGACAATGAGAATCCGCATTTCGCGATCGACAAGTCTCTTCACCCTCAAAGAGTGACTGTGTGGTGTGCAATGCCCAGTCACGGAATGGTGGGAATTAGTATGGTTTCGTTTAGCGACGAAACCCACTATCACTTGGATGGGTTCGTCAAAAAGCAAAATTGGCGCATTTGTGACAATGAGAATCCGCATTTCGCGATCGACAAGTCTCTTCACCCTCAACGAGTGACTGTGTGGTGTGCAATGCCCAGTCACGGAATGGTGGGAATTAGTATGGTTTCGTTTAGCGACGAAACCCACTTTCACTTGGATGGGTTCGTCAAAAAGCAAAATTGGCGCATTTGTGACAATGAGAATCCGCATTTCGCGATCGACAAGTCTCTTCACCCTCAACGAGTGACTGTGTGGTGTGCAATGCCCAGTCACGGAATGGTGGGAATTAGTATGGTTTCGTTTAGCGACGAAACCCACTTTCACTTGGATGGGTTCGTCAAAAAGCAAAATTGGCGCATTTGTGACAATGAGAATCCGCATTTCGCGATCGACAAGTCTCTTCACCCTCAAAGAGTGACTGTGTGGTGTGCAATGCCCAGTCACGGAATGGTGGGAATTAGTATGGTTTCGTTTAGCGACGAAACCCACTTTCACTTGGATGGGTTCGTCAAAAAGCAAAATTGGCGCATTTGTGACAATGAGAATCCGCATTTCGCGATCGACAAGTCTCTTCACCCTCAACGAGTGACTGTGTGGTGTGCAATGCCCAGTCACGGAATGGTGGGAATTAGTATGATTTCGTTTAGCGACGAAACCCACTTTCACTTGGATGGGTTCGTCAAAAAGCAAAATTGGCGCATTTGTGACAATGAGAATCCGCATTTCGCGATCGACAAGTCTCTTCACCCTCAAAGAGTGACTGTGTGGTGTGCAATGCCCAGTCACGGAATGGTGGGAATTAGTATGGTTTCGTTTAGCGACGAAACCCACTATCACTAGGATGGGTTCGTCAAAAAGCAAAATTGGCGCATTTGTGACAATGAGAATCCGCATTTCGCGATCGACAAGTCTCTTCACCCTCAACGAGTGACTGTGTGGTGTGCAATGCCCAGTCGCGGAATGGTGGGAATTAGTATGGTTTCGTTCAGCGACGAAACCCACTTTCACTTGGATGGGTTCGTCAAAAAGCAAAATTGGCGCATTTGTGACAATGAGAATCCGCATTTCGCGATCGACAAGTCTCTTCACCCTCAACGAGTGACTGTGTGCTGTGCAATGCCCAGTCACGGAATGGTGGGAATTAGTATGGTTTCGTTTAGCGACGAAACCCACTATCACTTGGATGGGTTCGTCAAAAAGCAAAATTGGCGCATTTGTGACAATGAGAATCCGCATTTCGCGATCGACAAGTCTCTTCACCCTCAACGAGTGACTGTGTGGTGTGCAATGCCCAGTCACGGAATGGTGGGAATTAGTATGGTTTCGTTTAGCGACGAAACCCACTTTCACTTGGATGGGTTCGTCAAAAAGCAAAATTGGCGCATTTGTGACAATGAGAATCCGCATTTCGCGATCGACAAGTCTCTTCACCCTCAACGAGTGACTGTGTGGTGTGCAATGCCCAGTCACGGAATGGTGGGAATTAGTATGGTTTCGTTTAGCGACGAAACCCACTTTCACTTGGATGGGTTCGTCAAAAAGCAAAATTGGCGCATTTGTGACAATGAGAATCCGCATTTCGCGATCGACAAGTCTCTTCACCCTCAACGAGTGACTGTGTGGTGTGCAATGCCCAGTCACGGAATGGTGGGAATTAGTATGGTTTCGTTTAGCGACGAAACCCACTATCACTTGGATGGGTTCGTCAAAAAGCAAAATTGGCGCATTTGTGACAATGAGAATCCGCATTTCGCGATCGACAAGTCTCTTCACCCTCAACGAGTGACTGTGTGGTGTGCAATGCCCAGTCACGGAATGGTGGGAATTAGTATGGTTTCGTTTAGCGACGAAACCCACTTTCACTTGGATGGGTTCGTCAAAAAGCAAAATTGGCGCATTTGTGACAATGAGAATCCGCATTTCGCGATCGACAAGTCTCTTCACCCTCAACGAGTGACTGTGTGGTGTGCAATGCCCAGTCACGGAATGGTGGGAATTAGTATGGTTTCGTTTAGCGACGAAACCCACTTTCACTTGGATGGGTTCGTCAAAAAGCAAAATTGGCGCATTTGTGACAATGAGAATCCGCATTTCGCGATCGACAAGTCTCTTCACCCTCAACGAGTGACTGTGTGGTGTGCAATGCCCAGTCACGGAATGGTGGGAATTAGTATGGTTTCGTTTAGCGACGAAACCCACTTTCACTTGGATGGGTTCGTCAAAAAGCAAAATTGGCGCATTTGTGACAATGAGAATCCGCATTTCGCGATCGACAAGTCTCTTCACCCTCAACGAGTGA